>NC_139677.1:95248441-95433823 GCF_964106915.1 Podarcis gaigeae
GATTTTGAAAGGGGGGGGGGGAAGAGCCCAACAGCTTTTGTGTGCCACTTGTCGCTTCTTGAAATATGGCAACCCATACTAGCGCTTCATTTATTTTATATACCAAAAAATAAAAAGGGAATGGAGCCATGCACAGTGTCTGCATGTGTGTAATATACATCTTAAATGAGCAAAGGGCATATTGCTGGATTGAGATGAAAGCCATCAAGTGTTGAATAGAGAACCAAGGTTTGCCTTCGGTGTATTAATTTCAATAAGTAATTTCCTTATGGAGTAAAACTCCAGCGTGCAGCAGGGTGCCTTTCAATACAATTTCATTACGGAAGGGGCTGCTTTTTAATAGTGTTGGGAAGAAGCATGCTGAGCACAAAGGGATGAAGGGATTTTTTGGCAGGGGGGTGAAGGGCGCACATCTATAAATGACTGACTGTCAAAGGGACCTCAGAAAGATCTGCTTTGTTCTTATGCAAATAGGGTGTATCTATCGTGGTCTATCTGTGCCTTCACCATTCCCTAAAAAATATTCCAGTGAATCTCTTTCTCGGTTTGGCATTAGAAGGCTCAGTCTCTCTGTTACATTGTCCTCCTCCTCTCCAGAGTCAACGACTGCATCTTGCGGGTGAATGAAGTCGACGTCTCCGAAGTTTCGCACAGCAAAGCCGTCGAGGCCCTGAAGGAAGCTGGCTCCATAGTGCGACTCTACGTCCGTCGGAGGAGACCTATTCTGGAGACTGTTGTCGAAATCAAACTGTTCAAAGGGCCGAAAGGTAATGAGGAAAAACTGAAAGAAAAATGGGGGTAGGTGGGGAGACACAGGAAGCTGTCCTTTGGCCAGATCAAACTGTGGTTGCGCTAGGATGTTTGCAATGGTTTGTGATGTGGTGGGTGAGCTGCACACTGCTCCATCTTTATCACGTCTCTCCTTGTGTACCACCTTCAGTGCAAAGATCCTGCACCTAGGGCTCACTCATCGAGACTTCCTTTTGCGTTGTGCTTTCCAGACACAGGTCTGTGCTTTAAAGTTCAGTGTATGAGCAAGGTTGTTTTGTTTTGTTTTTTGCCCTGGCACATTCCCCGGGAGATCCCACATTTTACTGCTGAATCAGAGCAAATGGCAATCTGCAAAAAATAAAAAAAAATTCCCAATTGCCGTTGGCTCCAAATCAGCTGTAAAATGCAGGTTGCACCAAGAAAAGCACAGGACCAAAAATAAAAACAAAAAAAACCCCACTTTCAGACATGGAGCTTTAAAGTCTGGACCTGGACCTAGAAATACGTCTCAAAATGAAGTCTGGATTACCCCTTAACCTCAGTTTTACATTACACCTGAACCAGGAAACTGGTTTAATGTTGGTTTATGTTGGTTTATGAACCGTAGTGAACCACGATTAGATACTGATGCCTCCCTCTGCTCATGCAGAGTTGTACCTTTCCCATGGATGTAGGTCTCACAGCCTCAGTGCCGGATTAAACCCTGTGGAAGCCCCTAGGCAGTCAAAATCTCAGGGGGCCTCCTTGCAAATTATCCCCTAATACCAACCAACCATTCTAACAAGCCAATTTCATTACACGAAACAAACGTTAGCAATTATTGATGTTATAAAACCAACCAAATCATGATCAAGATCAAATCAATATTATTTTGATCCCTAAAAAGTGGTGCCTATTTGGTAACCCGCCACTGCAAAGCCAGACCCCCAACAGCTCACCATGGGCTGACCTGCCCATTGTGCCCATTTGAAAGCATCACTGCCATTCGGAGTTGGTTGGTTTTCTTCAACTTCCGCATGCTCTGCACTTCCTATTCCTTGTTCCACATCATTGGCTAGTGGGAGTTGGGAAATGCAAAACATGATGATGTCAGGACATTGGGTGGCGTTACTTTATGAAGCAGAAGGCAAGTAGCTTGAGATGCCTCTTGGCAATGTTTTGTTTTGAATCAGCAGTTCAGTGTTGGATGTAACCCCATATTAGAGCAGGGCTGGATATTTAAGCAGGTATTTGACACAATTCTCAGTTTCTGAGGAAGATGGATGTGAAAAGAACTAAAGTTAGCATATTCGTTTAGCTTTTGATAAAGCAGCAGGAAATAATTTAGCTTGGTGTTACCTTGCAGGGAAAAATAAGAAATTAAATGCTGGCACTCTGATGTCAAGATCCTTGTGAAGATTTCATTTTTACTCGTGGTGCCCGAAACAATTCTGCTTTATGCTTTACTAAGTGTGTGTGTGTGTGTGTGTGTGTGTGTGTGAGAGAGAGAGAGAGAGAGAGAGAGAGAGAGAGAGAGAGAGAGAGATGGACAGGCAGGCAGACAGACAGGCAGGCAGACAGACATTATATGCTTTTATAAGCAGCTGTTGTTTTTAACTGCTTGGTGTTTCAAATATTGATTTGATCATTCATGCATTCTGGATATGAAATTCGCTCACACACACATGCATTAGCACCTGAATTTTGCTGTTGACGTAGGATTTCCATTTCACCACTGCAGTTGGCTGAAAAGCGGATTTGATGTTATGTGAAGGCTCCCTCTAGTGTAAAATACCATGATCCATTTCCTGCTGGTGCTGCATTAAAATGGCAAGCAAGTTGTCCCAGGGCCCCAACAGGGCCCGCTGATGTTGGCACCATCTCTTATCATTCCTTACGCTAGGAACCCGGGAGACTGCGAGACACCCTTATACATTTCCCACAATGCCCTGGGGGTGGTCCATTGGGCACTCAAGGGCATCGTGGGAAATTTCAAATGGTGGCTTGTAACCTCTGCTGTTGATTAAGCCAGAAGGAAAGGCTGTGTTGTGGGCAGTGTGAACTCTCAGGACCATCCCAAAACTCAATAGAGTTCCTTGGAACAGTGGCACCTCACCTGGTCTACCTGAGAGGAAGAAAAAAGGGTGGGATTGTGCACTGTTGGTCTCCACTGCCCAAAGCGGTGGAGGTGCCATTGTGGGCCGACACTACAGGCTGTGTGTAGCCTGCAGGTCAGGGGCTCCCCATCTAATATTATAGTTTCAGATTTGTAAGGTGTGATTTTTTAATTAAAAAAAATGCATTGCTTGTCTTTTTGATTTTTAAGCTATTATTTCGGAAACTTCCTGGTGTCTTTCCCACCATTAGGGTTTGCCAGAGTCAGTTGAGACTTTCCTGTCTGACTGGATTTTGTATGGTTGCTATTATTATTTATTAAACTTATTCAGGCATGGGATGTAATTGTTGGTTCCTCTGTAGTGCACATTTTGAAGGTGTATCCTGTTTGGGTTTTTGCTTTGTTCCTCAACTGTTCCCTGCCTCTTGCCCTCAGAAAGGGAGTCTAAAAATAGATATGTATACGTTATTGGGGGCAGTCCTTTTTCTGGGGGGAAAGCAGGGGTACACATACCCTTAAACATTTTGTGAATCTAACAGGAGAAGAAACTAAAAAAAAAATAAGATTTTTAGTTTCTTCTCTAGCATGGTGAATCGTTAGTTCCATTGCAACCCCCAATGGCAGCCCCTTTTCCTGTCACGGTGTTTCTTGAGTCTCAGATGGAATACACCTAAACATTTTTTTAGAGAGGAAAAAAAATCACTGATTGGGTGATCCATCATATTGCACTCTCCAGTTGCTTTTATTTATTTTTAACAAAAATAATATACTGTCACAGCTAAAATGGCCACTGTTTCTTTAATGCTTAAAAAAGATGGGTCAGCATGAGTCAGCAGCCTGCACCGGGTTGTATATACAGTGGTGCCCCGCAAGACGAATGCCTCACAAGACAGAGTACTCTGCAAGGATACTTTTCTTGTGGACTCTTTTGCGCCGGCAAGGGTCCGAGGACCAGGCTGAGGCGACAAAGGGAGGTCAGAACCCTTTTTTTTTTTGCTTTTTACTAACACTGACATGTACCACCACATCATAACAAAACTTCTAAGTGGTTTACAAGAAATATTAAACATTATCTATAAAAACAAGTAATTAAAAACAATTAAAACCAGCAGCAAACTAAACAGGTATTAAAGCAAATCAACACCAGCGTGTCTGGATAGGCTTGCTTGTCTGAACAAAAATATTTAAAGCAAGCGCTGAAAAGAACATAAGGAATCATTGGAATCATTGGCTCTCCCAGCAGCTTAGAAGCAGGGATGTGTTGTTGCTTTTCTGGAAAAGCTTCCTTTTCTAAAATACATTGCTTCGGAAAATGTTCTCGTGCCCTTGAGAGTGGTCTAATTTTGTATGTTTGTTTTATTTGCATTTAATAAACAAAGCTAAAATCTTTAAAATCAGAAACCTTGCCTAATGTTGCATTTACAGTTGGCAATCCTGCTCATGAACTTGTAAAATGGATGGGGAAAAAAATAAAGCAGTGCAAAATTTGCTGTTTTTTATAATAATTTTTATTAGTTTTCAATTACAGTCCAATCAAAGCCTCATTATAACAATGCCAAATTATAACACAATTACTAATACCAATCGTTCAAATACCAAATTATATAATTTAGGTGGCCCCCCCAAATGCTAGAATTGATGGTTTGATGATTTTCATTATTTCTGTGTTCCAAAATCTTATTAATTTCAATTACATTCTGGTCAAAATAATAATTCCTTATACAACAACTGCAATATTAATAACTCCTATTCATGTTGACCCATTAAGTGATTTATAAAACACATGTGAGGCACTCAAACTATATCCTTGTTCTTCCTGTGTGTGACTATCAAAATCTGCTGTTTCAGAAAGTTTCTGCCCCGTGTCATTGCTTCCAAATATTTATGCCTCCCCCCAGAAGAAAAAACCCTTACAAATTGTAAATCCAATAAAATGAGGTCCTATTGCAGCAGATAAAAACTTTTGAAAAGTTTTGTTTTCTTGGGACCCCACCCTGGAGCTTCATGCTGCGGGAGTATGTTGCTCCCGGGTGAACCAGTCCTATGATAAGTCAAAGTGAGACAGCTGCCTCAGCGGCAGATACTGGAAGTTGGGGAGTGACAAGAGCTATGAGTGCCCAGAACCCTCTGCTGCCCTCAAGTGCAATTCTTCCATTGGCAGTGCTTTTTTTCAAGAAAAATAGGTGCCAGAACTCACCATGAAGTTGTTCCCTTAAGTCACTGGGCAACTTGGGGCAGCCCTGAACAGATGCCGATTTGACAACAGCTGCATTCACCGCCTGCAGTGTTGCTAAAAATTACGCCAAGCTGTCTCCCTAGCTGGTTTGGGGGTCACCCCTGGTTTCGGCGCAGGTCAAATAAATGCGTCTCCCACCTCCCTCATTCTCTTCGATTCAGGCAGGTAGCTAGGGCAGCTGGGAAGGGTCCTCTCACAAACAGGTGTGTGCAATGGTAGTGGCCTGGCTGAAAAGCTTAGAGGCCATCACTGCTATCAGGAGATGGGTTGAAGAAAGGAAAAAGTGAATTGGCCCTGCCCCATAGCTTGACCAATCGTGGCTAGGAGCTCAGTCGAGTCATAGGTCTAAAAACAAGAGTATAAATTCCGACACACCAGCCAGCTTCTGTTTTGACTTGGAATGAATTTTATTATTACGGTCCCAGACCAGTTACGGCTCACTTACAATATCAGAACAAAAAAAATTCCTTCCAGTAGCACCTTAAAGACCAACTAAGTCAGTTCTTGGTATGAGCTTTCGTGTGCATGCACACTTCTTCATATACCTGAAGAAGGTATCTGAAGAAGTGTGCATGCACACGAAAGCTCATACCAAGAACTGACTTAGTTGGTCTTTAAGATGCTACTGGAAGGAAATTTTTTTTGTTTTGACTATGGCAGACCAACACGACTACCTATCTGTAATTACAATATCAGGAAACTCATAAAACACAACCGGAATACATTGAATTGCAATTGGGTATAACGGAGACAATTCTTGATCACTAAAAATCTTGATCACTAAAATACAACCTAAAATTGTCATTTTTTAAAAAAATAAATATTTATTACAGTTTTCCAATTTAATACAAAAAGAAAAAACAACAAACAAATACACAATTAAAACAAAACGAAACAAATATAATTCCCATTTCTTATTTCCATTACCTTATGTCCCAGACCTCCTCTCACCTCCCCCTTTTGTATTCCAGTTCAAATTCTTGATTCAGCAGATCCTTGTTACGACTTAGTGTAGCTTATTTTAAATTATTATTCCACCTTTACACTACAGCTGGTAACCATTTAATTTCAATCCAACATCATTCTAACATTCATTAATTTTACAATATTTCTGTAGATAATCTTTAAATTTCCTCCAATCTTCTTCCGCCGCCTCTTTTCCCTGGTCTCGGATTCTGCCAGTCATTTCTGCCAATCCCATGTAATCGATCATCTTCATCTGCCATTCCTCCAGAGTGGGTAAATCTTGTGTCTTCCAATATTTTGTGATGAGAATTCTTGCTGCTGTTGTCGCATACATAAAGAAAGTTCTATCCTTCTTTAGTATCAATTGGCCAACCATGCCTAGAAGAAAGGCCTCTGGTTTTTTCAAGAAAGTGTACTTAAGTATCTTTTTCAATTCATTATAAATCATTTCCCAGAAGGCCTTAATCCTTGGGCATGTCCACCAAAGGTGAAAGAATGTACCTTCAGTCTCTTTACATTTCCAACATTTATTGTCGGGCAAATGATAAATTTTTGTGAGCTTGACTGGAGTCATGTACCACCTGTAAATCATTTTCATAATATTCTCTCTTAGGTCCACAACTGTTCCCAGTCTGCGAACATAATATTATGTCCAACATCTTGTGCCCATTTTATCATAGCAGATTTAACAGTTTCATCCTGAATGTTCCATTTCAACAGCAAGTTATACATTCTTGACAAATTCTTTGTTTTGGGTCTAAAATTGTCATTTAAAACCTTAGTCATTTTGGTAGTAAAAGCTTGTTCCCTAAGTTTTAGGGAACTAAAAGTCGCACATAATTTGGCCACCCAAATTGACTTGGAATGTTTGTTTTGGGCTTCTCAGAAGTACATAAAAGCAAGAAGTAGGTGGTGGGAGCACCAGCCTGCAATGCCGCCCACCTGAGATGTGCCAGCACACTTTGGCTTTAAAAAAAAAAGCACTTCCTTTCACCAGTTTTGGAGTAAGATTCAACTACCACTCCAGTTGGTTTCTGAATGTGCCTTGGGGAAGGGCGCCATCTTGTCCTTCATGTCAGACACAAAATGTCCTGAGCCAGCCCTGCTTCCTGCTGCAGAATTTATGCTGAGCATCACAAGGGCATGAGGAGCAATTGGATTTGGGGGTAGGGCCTGGCCCTGGAGTCCTTTTCACTGTGCCTGCCCTCTGGATGAGAGAAGCATGTGAAGAGTGCTCATGGTTTTGCAGTTGTTGTTGTTTTGTCGATCTCTGGTGGCCATTGCAATTGGGAGAATGTAAGAAGAGTCCTGGCCCTCACAAACTTGCTGATCAGAAGGTCAGCGATTTGAATCCCCACGACAGTGTGAGCTCCCTGCCAACCTAGCAGGGTGAGCAACCCTGCTCCTGCCAAGCTAGCAGTTCAAAAGCACATCAGGTGCAAGTAGATAAATAGGTAATGCTCTGGCGGGAAGGTAAACGCTGTTTCCGTGCGCTGCTCTGGCTTAGTCCAGAAGTGGCTTAGTCATGCTGGCCACATGACCTGGAGGCTGTACACTGGCTCCCTCGGCCAATAAAGCAAGATGAGCGCCGCAACCCCAGAGTCGGTCACGACTGGACCTAATGATCAGGGGTACCTTTACCTTTACCTTTACCTTTACCTTTACTGTAATGGTTCTAGGGGGTTGCTCGTGCGTAAGTTGCCGCCACTCCTGGCTAGGTTGCCTGGTTGAACCCTTTCTGTCTGAACAGCCTTGCACTCGTGGCTGTCTCAGTCACTGGCAGAATCCGTCAGTGGGCGTTTCTTGAACTTCTTCCAGCAAAGAAGTTCTTTGACGCCAAGTCTCCTCCTACTCTCCCTGCGCGGAAGTCTTCTGCGAGGGAGGGTGTGGGCAGCGGAGGACCCGTGCTCTCCCCACTGGTCTCTGGTGAAGAGTCCTGGAGCCTTCTCTCCGATTCCCCCATCTGCCCCCCTTCACCCCTGGTGTTACGCTGATTTCCTTCCCCAGCAGATGGGCTGCCTCTCTCCCTGCTGGGACCCTCTCCGGCATCGCTCTGGAGCCTTCCCTCCGCCTCTGGCTTCGATGGCAGTTCCCTGACATTTACCTTTACCTTTAAGAAGAGTCCTGCTGATTCATTCCAAAGGCCCACCCTTTTCTCATGGTGCCCAACCTTATCCCCATGAGAAGTAAGATTAAAGAGGAGCCAAATGCAACAGGAAGTGAGGGCAGGGAAAGGGAAGGGAAGAGAGGCTGGGCACTCAACAGCTCAAGGCAGAACTCATTGGGCTGTGGCGCTTGAAGCAAGTCCATCATGAAGATTTATAAAAGGAGATCAAATTCAGCAGACAGCAACGACATGAGCAGTGTGCCATTTCTGAAGCTTCTCAAAAGACAGCCCATTTTTTATTGTTGTTGTTTAGTCATTTAGTCGTGTCCGACTCTTTGTGACCCCATGGACCAGAGCACGTCAGGCACTCCTGTCTTCCACTGCCTCCCGCAGTTTGGTCAAACTCATGCTGGTAGCTTCGAGAACACTGTCCAACCATCTCGTCCTCTGTCGTCCCCTTCTCCTTGTGCCCTCCATCTTTCCCAACAACAGGGTCTTTTCCAGGGAGTCTTCTCTTCTCATGAGGTGACCAAAGTATTGGAGCCTCAGCTTCAGGATCCATCCTTCCAGTGAGCACTCAGGGATGATTTCCTTCAGAATGGATAGGTTTGATCTTCTTGCAGTCCTTGGGACTCTCAAGAGTCTCCTCCAGCACCATAATTCAAAAGCATCAATTCTTTGGTGATCAGCCTTCTTTATGGTGGTGTGTAAAACGCAGGATCTGCTTATAAGCTGGCTGCAGATACCAGAAGCCGAAGCCCTGAAGGCTCTGGGAAATCTCACTGAAGAAGTTCCCGTCAACCTAATCCTTTCCTACTTGTTCTTCCTTTTGTTAGGGCTCCTGATGGCAGTGCTTTCTGTGTTTTGGATTTGCCCAAAGCCCTTTGCCTAAATGAGATTGCACAGAGCTTGCTGTGCATGGTGGACCCCGTCATTTTCCCAAAGCTGTCCGGCCTGCCAGTTGGCTTCCAGCTACTGGGCCCTAGTCCGCTCATCCTTTCTCTGCTTGCTCCCTACCACTGCCAGTTTATACTGTCTGGGCCACATGTGTCAATTGTTGTCTCGCCTGCAGGCAGGGCTCTTGCCTTCTGAAGCATGAAGAGCAAGGGAAAAGGTCACGTTTGTGCCAAAAATAAAACAGGAGAGAGGGAACCTTCGGGGTTCTCATCGGTTTCATCTTAGCTCACTGGTTTCTGCCGCTGCAAATAGGAGATAAGTTGCCTTGTCTCTGTGGGTGCTTCCAGATGGGCATTTGTTGTGGGATCAGTGCTGCTCACACAGGCAAGTGCGCAGCATCCACACATGACTTTGGCATCAAAATGCCAGCCGGAATCCCCCTGTCTGAATTTAATCAAGATTTACCCTTTCTGCAGAAAATCCCTTAAGTTTCTTTTTTTAAAAAAAACAACCACAAAGTTGCCAGTGACCCATTAGCAACATCTGAACAGCCCGTTTGCGGCATCAAGTACTGGTTCCAGCTGAATCCCAGAAAGGAAACCATAATGGCCAACTTTAAATTTGGGCAGAACAGAGTGAGGCAGCCCCAGATCGCCCCATCAATGCTGCCCAGAGTGATCTGGAGTTGTCAGAAAGTGTGTGTTGGGGGGGGGGTAGCCTGGCAGTAAGGAGAGGGGACAGCCAGCCTGCAAATGTCTCTCTCTCCAAGCCAAATGTTTAATTTGGGTTTTAAAACCCCACTCCATAAGGGATAATGGAAGAAAATGAATGCTTTTTATGTCCTACACAAGAAATCTCTGGACCTATTTGTCTACAATTTGGCAGGCTTAATCTCCTCATCAAAGTAGAAGGGGAAATGCAGAATCTTGCTTTATGAAGAGCAGCTAAGGAACCAAGTCCACAGATTGCAAAGAATAGCTCTGAAATGGATCAGTGTGTTTTTGTGTTTTTTAATATAGATATAAGCCAAATCTTGGCCGCGTGTGCACATCTCTACTTATATGGACAGTACACCCTGTGTGACAAAGGTCATATACATCAAGGGACGGCATGAATGAGTGAATTGCATCTGAGTTGTCAAAGATAAAAAGAAACGGTGAACATGCTTGCATGATCCAGTCATGTCCCAGTGGGGTCAGAGCTTGGGACGTAGTCCAAGCAAGCCAGTAATCAGAGTCCTGCAAAAGCCTAAGTAATCCAGTCTCCTGTTTTCTACAGTGGCCAACCAGATACCTCTGGGAATCCTACAAGCAAAGTGTGAAGGTAATAGCCTTCCATTGCCCCAATGTTTATCCCCAGTGTTTTGTATTTAGAGAAATGTTGGCTCTGATCCTGGAGGCAGCATATAGCAAGCATATTGTGGGAATTATGAGAGCTGTAGTTTGTTAAGGGAGCTGAGAGTTATTAGGAGTTCCTCTCCACAGCTGCAGTCCTCACAGTGGTTTTCACAATCAATTCCTCTTCCCGATGAACTTTTTAGGAGAAGCCACGACTGTTTAAAGTGGTATCACAATGCTTTAAATGTATGGTGTGAATGTGGCTATAGTCGCATATAATGGGAGTGCGTTGGCCTAATCCCGGAAGGCTCTTCTGGGGTGTGGCAGTGCGACCAACCTCTGAGAAATTGTTGGAGAAATTCCCCTCCTTCTGCAGAAATTCTGCCAAAGGGTCCCCCTCGCATTTCTCTTCCACCAACCAGGGAGCAGAATTTTAAGGGGCCAATTGCACACGGCCTTGAATGCAACGGGCATCATTAACGAGCTTTTGCAGCGGTGGAGATGTCACTTTCCTATATGCCCCAGTGTGGAAAAGATATCACAATAAGACCTGAAAACACCAAGGAATGCATGCCCAACATCTTCCCCAGGAATTCCATAGCTCTGCAGGTTTCCAATTTAGTACAAGCAAGCAAACAAATGTTGTCTTCATGTCAGTTCGTGCTTATCTCTTGGCTCCGTTGCATCCAGTTGGCACCCTTGCCTAGAACTTAAAACTGCTCTTATGAGCATGGTTTGACAGGAGATAAGCCTGGCAGGAAGAGTGATGCCCATCAGAGTAGCTTTAGTTACTTCCAGTGCCAGCTGGGAATCTGGGTAATCAGAAGAGCGGGCAGTCACTCCTGATACGGATATTTTGATTTGTGTGTTGCTTCCAGCATAGGGTCAGAATAAGTAAAAGATGGATAAGGAAAGGGTGAGACTTCTGAGCCGAATTTGTCTCCCAAATTTTATCACATCCAAATCGCACACACAACTGCTGTTGTATTAGGGAACAGCTCTCCAGAACTAATGCTTCTGTTGTTGTTTAGTCGTGTCCAACTCAGCGTGACCCCATGGACCAGAGCATGTCAGGCTCTCCTGTCTTCCACTGCCTCCCGCAGTTTGGTCACACTCATGCTAGTAGCTTCGAGAACACTGTCCCACCATCTCGTCTTCTGTCATCCCCTTCTCCTTGTGCCCTCAATCTTTCCCAGCATCAGGGTCTTTTCCAGGGAGTCTTCTCTTCTCATGAGGTGGCATTGGAGCCTCAGCTTCAGGATCTGTCCTTCCAGTGAGCACTCAGGGCTGATTTCCTTCAGAATGGAGAGGTTTGATCTTCTTGCAGTCCATGGGACTCTCAAGAGTCTCCTACAGCACCATAATTCAAAAGCATCAATTCTTCGGCGATCTGCCTTCTTTATGGTCCAGCTCTCACTCATACTTCCATACATCACTACTGGAACTAATGCTTCAGGGGGACATTATTATTATTATTATTATTATTATTATTATTATTAACAATTTCAGCATACCATCAAAACATATCATATTCATTTTTCCCCTTCCCCCCCCACCCTTCAAACCCCCCTCCCCCCTGAGATTTCCCTCAACTCCTCTCTCTGATTTCTCTGATTTCTCAGTACATATTATTCTCTGCATGTTATAAAATTGAACATATCCTTACGTTATCTATCTATCATGTTATCAACCAATAAGTTTATGTATGTTTATTCAAACCCTGCCAAGGAGTCCAGTTCATTTTGTTGTCTTTTTAGATAATTTGTAAAAAGCTTACGTTCTTCCTTAAAGTCACAGTTGTCCTTGTCCCGCAGTTTGTATGTCAATTTAGCCAGTTCTGCATAACTCACCAGTTTTTCTTGCCACTGTTCTTTCATTGGGATTTCCTCATTCTTCCATCCTTGTGCTATCAAGACTCTTGCCGCTGTTGTAGCATACATGAATAAGTTCTTTATTTTACTTGGCAGGTCTTGTCCTAAGGCTAGGAAAGGGACTTAATTATTATTTTAACCCATCTTTCCTCCAAGCTGCTCAAGGCAGCATATATGGCAGTAGGGGCATGTGTGAAAGGGTGGATTCGACCCTGCAGATGCAGGCATCAGCGCTGCTTACCTGGACAGCGGCTGCTGGGGCACAGAAGCAGCAAGTCCATGTAATCTTAGAATTGTAGAGTTGGAAGGGACCACGAAGGTCATCTAGTCCAACTGCCTGCAATGCAGGAATCTTTTGCCCAACGTGGACCTCGAACCCACAACCCTAAGATTCAGAGTCTCATGCTGCATTGACTGAGCCATTCAGTTGGATAGTTGGGGTTGCCACTGCCATGGTTTGAGAAAAGCACCTCCATTTGGTACAAGACAACTTCCTAGGGTCCGGGGACAAAAGACACAAAGACTTCTGTGCTGTGGAGGAAAAGACCAGGCTTTCCACATCATCAACCGGAAGAAAATCACCATGGTTTTGGAAAACCACACATTTTAGCTGTGTGGGTGAAGGCATTCTAAAGAGACCTTCGTTTCATCAACTCATTGCAAAGTTGGTTGGCTGAACAGAAGGCAGAGCAGCATGTTCTTCTGGTTTTTTCCCTAAGGCTCAGAGCTCATCTTGGGCTCTTCATTAAACAGTACACATATTTCAAGAACAGATCTTGCGTCAATTGCTTCCTTCCTTCCCCCATTCTTTTTGTAATGTGACCTTTTCCCACACACCCAGTTTGAAAATACACCCCCCACCCCCAAAAAAAGCCTGTTCTCTACAAGAATCAATGTGGTTGACTTCTCTTTTTTGGAAATGGTCAGTCTATCTCTTCAGATTTCAATCGTTCTCTCTCCCGCCCCCCACTTTCCTGTAGAATACAAGTGCACATTTTCTGTTTTGTCAGGGTGCCCTTGGCAGCAGACACCCATGACTAATTGAACATGGCGATTGTCTGATTCTTTGCTTAGCTGCATTGCGTGGTTTGATTAGAAACGTCTCATTTTATGTAGAAAGACTGTGCCCACTTTCAAATGCTGTTACTAATGCAATCCTGTAGAGCCCCTGATTGTCGTCTTGCGGCGTTCTATTCTATTTAAGGCACTGCACAGAGTGTTGGGCGTTCATTGGATCTCCCTCCTGACTTAGGGATGAGCAGATGTCCCATGTTCCATTTCATTGTTATTGTTCCGAGGGTTGACTGTGCTCCACACTCTGCCTGCCTCCCAATTTAATTTGGAGAGTTTTCTCAAATTAATTTTGGTACTGGCATGCTCATGGTTTGCTGGAGTTTTCTATTCGCGTTGCTGCTCCCCTCACTTCAAAGTTTCCAATCTGTACAGGTGCATATGCGCACTGATTAAAATAGCACATTAAAAAAGGTAAAGGGACCCCTGACCATTAGGTCCAGTTGCAGATGACTGGGGTTGCCACACTCATCTCGCTTTACTGGCTGAGGGAGCCAGCGTAAAGCTTCTGGGTCATGTGGCCAGCATGACTAAACCACTTCTGGCGAACCAGAGCAGCGCACAGAAACGCTGTTTACCTTCCCGCTGGAGTGGTACCTGTTTATCTACTTGCACTTTGACGTGCTTTTGAACTGCTAGGTTGGCAGGAGCAGGGACCGAGCAACGGGAGCTCACCCCATCACGGGGATTCGAACCGCCAACCTTCTGATCGGCAAGTCCTACCTAGGCTCTGTGGTTTTACCCACAGCGCCACCCACGTCCCTGCATAACTCCATACTCTCCAACAATTCTCCGATGAAAATAGGGATGTCCTAAGGAAAAGTGAGACATTCCGGGATCAATCAGAAGCCGGGTCAGGTTCTGTAAATCCAGGATGTCCCTGGAAGATAGGGACACTTGGAGCATCTGAGTTTAGCTATGCGGAGAAGTCCTGTCTTCCTTCTGTCCTGAATCTTTCAACATTCAACTTCATGGGGTGTCCCTGAGTTCAAGGAGAGAATGTGAACCTCTCTGTTCACTGTATTCACCGCATGCATAATTCTATGCTGGAATATTGGGACCATCATGCAGCAGGATCACAATTCCCTCTTGACTGTTTTTCATCAATATTACATATATGCACCGGTGCACATTGGTTATTTCCATAGCAAGGAGGCGTAAACTGAAAATTGTGCATGCTCAGCAGTTTCAGAAAGAAATTCAGATAGGGAGGGTTTCATATGCAAGCCCTGTGATGAAATCAGAATACTCCTAGCAATAGTAATGTGACAATTACGGTTTCTACCAGACCTTGCCAAAAACAAAACTCTGGCAGGCCCTGCTTAAGTAAAACACATGTTGAAAGTGTAGCTGGGTGAGATTTGTGGTGGGCGGAATTCCAGTGTGGCAGAGTGGTTAAAGAGTTGGATTAGGACCTGGAAGGACTAGGATTCAGAACTCTTCTCAGCCAGAGAACATACTCTGTGACCTTGGCCTAACCTACCTCGTAGGATTGGTGTGAGGATAAAATGAGGAGGGGAAGAACCACATATGCCACTTGGATCTCCTTGATGGAAACATGGGATATAATGCAAAATGTCATCATCATCATCATCTTTGCATGACTATTTGTGGAAGAGGGGGAATATTCCCTAAGATACAGCTGCTTTCTTGCTCTCAATGGTGGGAAGCCAGCAGACAGGTTATTGGTGCTGGGGTCCTTGTTGAAGGTTTCCCACAGGAACCTGGTCGGCTGTTGAATGAACAGGATGCTAGACTAGTGTGGTGTAGTGGTTAAAAGTGCTAGACTCGTAATCTGGTGAACCGGGTTCACTTCCCTGCTCCTCCACATGCAGCTGCTGGGTGACCTTGGGCCAGTCACACTTCTTTGAAGTCTCTCAGCCTCACTCAACTCACAGAGTGTCTGTTGTGGGGGAGGAAGGGAAAGGAGAATGTTAGCTGCTTTGAGCCTCCTTTGTGTAGTGATAAAGCGGGATATCAAATCCAAACTCTTCTTCTACTAGATGGGTCATTGGCCTGTTCCAGCATGCTTTTCTTATGTTATGTTACTCTTTTAATTAATCACCCACCCTTCACCCTAAAGTCCCAGGGTGGGTTACAACAATTACAACACATTAAAAATGGTTTGAAGCAACTTACAATCTCAAAACTTAGGGGATGTCCAAAAAAAAATATGCAATTCAGCTGTCAAAAGACAGGATAAAGAGGTGTGCCTTCAGCATTCGCTGAAAGCTGTATAACATAGGTTCCAGTTTCACTTCTGTGAGGAACGAGTTCTACAACTTAGGGACTGACACACAGAAGATACACACACACAGAGAGAGAGAGAGAGAGAGAGAGAGAGAGCTGCTGAGGGCAGTGGAACAACCAAGAGGGCCCCATCTGCCAATGTTAATACCCAAGGGAGTCCCTATGAGGTGGTCTTTCATATATTTGGGGTCTGAGTCATTTAGAGCTTTAAACCATATGAGCTCCTTGAACTGGGCCCAGAAACAAACTGGCAACCAGATTTGAGTTGTTGGAGTGACAGAGTGCAAATCCCAGGTGGAAGAGGGCTAGTCCTAACTTTAAATGGACCTAGTCTTGGGGAGAGGGGATTTTTTTTTTTTTTTTGGAAAATTCTTTTTATTGCTTCATTCCATAAAAGAAATAGAGACTAAAACACAGATAAACAAAAAAGAACATTACACAGAAAAATAACAATAAAAAGGAAAATAAAAAATAAAAAGAAGATACACAAAATTATAATTTTCACATCAACAAAGGGAAGGGAAGATTAGGTAACTTTGTTGATGGGGAGAGGGGAAATTGGCATTCTGCGCCCCACTACCCCAGATGAAATCTTGGATAGTCTCTGTTTGAACCTCAGTACAATGAAGATCCACCAGGTTTAAATCTGATCTAATGCAATCATACACCTCACTCAAGTCTTTAAACGTCTGCTTTGCATGGCTTATGTGACCATAAATTTCAAATGCAGGCATATAGGGTCACTTTTCTTCATCTTTCCAGGGCAAATGATTCCCTCACTCCCTTGACTGAGTATGCAGCGTGAACTTAATAGGAAAAGAGACAGCTGCCATCGGTCTAGTGACCTGGAATAAATTGCAGTTTCCTACACTTTGATTTTGTTTCATTTCCCATTGGAGTTTACCTGCTAATGCTCCAGTGCAGAGAGTATAAGAACAGAGGCAGAAAAATGCAGAGGAATAAATTCTGTAGCAGAACAGTGTGTGTGTGTGTGTGTGTGTGTGTGTGTGTGTATAACATTTCCCTTAATCAGACAAAAGTTTTATCTAGGCCAGCACTCAGCCTTTGTCATGGCCAGCTAAATGCCACAGGACTTTATTTAGTTTTGTTTCCTTAATGGCGGTTCCCTCATTGCGAGAAGCAAAGCTATAGGGAACCAGGCAGAGGGCCTTCTTGGTAGTGGCACCCACCCTGTGGAACGCCCTCCCATCAGATGTCAAAGAGATAAACAACTACCTGACATTCAGAAGACATCTTATGGCAGCCCTGTTCAGGGAAGTTTTTAATATCTGACTTCTTAGTGTATTTTTGGTCTTTGTGGAAGCCACCCAGAGTGGCTGGGGAAACCCAGCCAGATGGGCGGGGTACTAATAAATTATTATTATTATTATTATTATTATTATTATTATTAGGTGTTAGAATTCCTGCTCCATGATTGCAGTCTTGGGATTTTTGTCTATCACATGACGGTATATGTTTTGACACCACAGAGTAGGAAGTGACGGAAACAGGATGTTTGTGTTACTGTGTTCCGTGAAGTGGGACTATTGTCCTTTGTCTTTTTTTCTCTTTGCTGTCTGATGCTAGAGAGAGAGGGAGCCATGTTGCAGTGCTCCGTGTGTTTATATGTTAATAAAGTAGATTAGCCAAAATGCTGAGTTGCTATTGTCTGTTACACATGATGCGCAAACTCTGCAGATCCCTAAGTGTGCCGGTGTCGGTTGGCATCGGTCACTGTGATGTTCAGGCAGAAGAAAGGTTGTGAGCATGAAGATCCTGAACGAAACACCAGGAGGGAGAGAAAATGCCAGTCGGGCATGTGTCTCTGCCAGGGTCCTACTTGAGTGTAGGCCAAGCTCCTGACATTAAGTAGTTCTAAAACTTCATGCTTTGTTACTTATGTCTGACGTAGTTCTTCAATCCATTTCTCATAGCTCAACCCACAAGAACCAGCTTGCTAGATCAGGCATAGGACAGTGGTCAATGCTAGTCTTACTCAGAGCAGACCCACTGAAGTTAATGGACAGGACTACAGGAGCAATCCTACAGCAAAATCTGCCAGGAACCAGATTTAGCCACTTAAGTTCCCAGCATAGCTGGGAAACTGGCAAGCAGGTCCTGAGCGCAAGAGCACTCTCCCCTCCTGAACTGGTATTTTGGTAACTTCTTTTCAAGCCATATGGATTGGTGGCCACTGCTGTCTCCTGTGGGAGTGAGTTCCACAGTTTAATTATACGCAACATGAAGAAGTACATTCTTTCATCTGTCTTGAATCTTCCAGTCTTCAGATCCATTGGGTGTTCATGAGTTCTCCCCAGGCTCATAAATTTTTATTGAACCTTTTCCATCATGCAATACAATAAAAAAACAAACCAATCTAAATAATGAAAAAAAGAGTGAATTAAACAATAGTCTCAAAGGTAAACAAAGAAAGGGAGGTTTTGCCAACCTTATGCCCCAAGGACTGACCCTCCGGACTGTTATGTGGTGTTTGGGTACAATTGAAGTTCCTCTGCTCTAAATCTCCCAGCATGGAAAGCAACGTTTTCAGAGCGTCAGAGAGTAATCCCCATTCTCTTTCTCTCTTCCCAGAGAGAATGTGATAACTAAGATTTATGGCTTGTCTATCATTAATCACCACATAATTATCTCTGTTGATGAACAGTCAACAAGAGATGTCTACTCCGCTATCTTCCTCCCTGGAAGTCCCAGGTGTCCATTAGTTCTAGTGTTGTGAAAGGAAGAAAAACTTTTCTCTTTCCATTCTCTCCATGCCACATATAATTATATAAACTTCTATCATGTCTCTTTCTTACTTACCTTTTCTCTAAACTATATTTTTTAAAAATTTAATACACAAGAGCCCTCCTGCCCTTTAACTCGGTAGGTGGTGGAAGCTATTGATTTTTCGTGTGTAGAGTTGATTTAGGCCCAGTGATAGAGGAAGAGCGAAAAGGTGCCCATCTAATCCAATCAGCAGAATGCTTCACGGCTTTCCAAAGGAACTCATGGAAGTCCCACACTTATTTATTGTTTCTCAAAGAGTGATCGGTATTTTGCTCCTTCAAAAGCATGTGCCATATAAGAGACGCTCAAGGTTAGGGGGTCGCCTCCCAGAAGATCACAGCTTTGTCAACAGGTTTGGCGTTATCAGTTAAATGTTTGCTTGCCGGAATATTGCCTGCCAACTTCTTATGAGGATGTCATGATGCTCCTTTCCTTTTGGACAGAAATTGATTCCTATGGTTATCAATTTAGAAGGAATAAATGACATTCAGCAGAAATATAGAGGCTGGCTCCTTCTCATGCTGAACAATCTCTATCATTCCGCCCTGTCAACTTCAGATTAGATAGCATGCCCTGGACATGTATTCATTTCTTCCTTGGACAGTTTCTTTCCTATGATTGTTAATTTGGTTTTGGCTCCAATCACAATGTTTAGGGCCCCTCCTTCACAGTTCGTTCTGACCCTAGTATCATTGCAATGCATTGTTGATTGATTGATTGATTGATTGATTGATTGGATTCCCAACCCACCCTTCACCAGGGGTGCGTTCCTACAATTTAAAAATATAATATTAAAAACAGTGGAAAGAAATTACAGTCAAGGTTACAGGGTGAACTGTGTGTGTCTGTGTGTCTGTTTTACAGCTAGGTAGCTGTGTTGGTCTGCCGTAGTCGAAACAAAATAAAAAATAAAAAAATCCTTCCAGTAGTACCTTAGAGACCAACTAAGTTTGTTATTGGTATGTGCTTTTGTGTGTGTGTGTGTGTGTGTGTGTGTGTGTCCTGATAAAGGTGAAATCCGAAACATTTTTCACATAAAAACACCGCCTCAATTTTATAGTAACGTATACCACTTGGTTGTCAAAGGGCAGGGTAAATAGTAGGGCTATGCACAGACCCTTGATTTGTGGCCCTGATTTGTAAATCCAGATCAGATCTGGTCTGGACCAATTCCAGCCTGCCCTGGATGAAAATCTGGATTGGGAAATTTAAAAATAGCCAGAAATCCCATTGACTTGCATTGCAAAACCAGAACTTTCTTGTTTTTTGTTTTTTCACACGGGGCATGAAATTTGGAGGCATGACAGCCCCTACAGAGGAAATTGGCCTCCATAATTTCATTCATTCATATATATATATATATATATATATATATATATATATATACACACACACACACACACACACACACACGATAGCTGCTGTTTGGTCATGCCTGTTTTTATGCTGCCCTGTTTCTTCCGTCAAGATTTTGAAAACCTTTTTTCCTCTTTTTTTAAAAAAGGCTTGGTATGCTAGGGTGGGACGCAGGTGGCGCTGTGGGTTAAAGCCTCAGCGCCTAGGACTTGCCGATCGAAAGGTCGGTGGTTCGAATCCCTGCGGCGGGGTGCGCTCCCGCTGCTCGGTCCCAGCGCCTGCCAACCTAGCAGTTCGAAAGCACCTCCGGGTGCAAGTAGATAAATAGGGACCGTTTACCAGCGGGAAGGTAAACGGCGTTTCTGTGTGTGGCTCTGGCTCGCCAGAGCAGCGATGTCACGCTGGCCACGTGACCCGGAAGTGTCTCCGGACAGCGCTGGCCCCTGGCCTCTTGAGTGAGATGGGCGCACAACCCCAGAGTCTGTCAAGACTGGCCCGTACGGGCAGGGGTACCTTTACCTTTACCTTTTATGCTAGGCACAGGCAGAATTAAATTTTTTATTTCATATTAATAATATTATCTGTGGTTACTCTTATTGTTATTATTTAATGTCTGGAGCCACGTTGTGCAAGGCCTTCAACCCTCATGCATGCAGACATTGTGTTGGCCCAAAGAATATAGCATTATATAGTTGCACAAGTCCAGGGGGTTCAAAACACCTAGATTCCACCCCACCTTCTCTCTTACGTTTGCATACGCAATGTGGACAAGGGGCTGCTCCCTCCCTTCAATCAATTACCATATTTTTTTCATGTATAAGACTATTTGGGAGGACTCAAAATTCAGAAAATGGGGGGAAATTGCCCAAAGTTGTTGAGCTTTTTTGTGCCTGCTCGCTGACAAGAGCCACCAATCAACTGCCCATTTGCTGCAGGAACAGCAATTTGACCTTGTCGCAGACACCAATAATCAGCGCTGTTGCTGCTGACAATCTGCTGCTCACGACAGGAACCAATCCCCCATCCCCACTCTGCACTATAAGACGAGCCCCAATTTTTGAAGTAATTTTATCTGGAGAAAACCTTGTCTTATACATGGAAAGGGGACGTGGGTGGTCCTGTGGGTTAAACCACAGAGCCTAGGGCTTGCCGATCAGAAGGTCAGAGGTTCGAATCCCCATGATGGGGTGAGCTCCCGTTGCTCGGTCCCTGCTCCTGTCAACCTAGCAGTTCGAAAGCACGTCAAAAGTGCAAGTAGATAAATAGGTACCACTCCAGTGGTAAGGTAAACGGCGTTTCCATGCGCTGCTCTGGTTTGCCAGAAGTGGCTTAGTCATGCTGGCCACATGACCCAGAAGCTGTACATCGGCTCCCTTGGCCAGTAAAGCGAGATGAGTGCCGCAACCCCAGAGTCGGTTATGACTGGACCTAATGGTCAGGGGTCCCTTTACTTTTATACATGGAAAAGTATGCTGAGCGGGAAGGACTCGTGTCCTTGGCTTTGCCCACAGGGTTGTTCTATACAGTGGTGCCCCGCAAGACGAATGCCTCGCAAGACGGAAAACCCGCTAGACGAAAGGGTTTTCCGTTTTGGAGGTGCTTTGCAAAACGAATTTCCTATGGGCTTGCTTCGCAAGACGAAAATGTCTTGCGAGTTCCTGCGGGGTTTTTTTCCTTTTTCCCAAGCCGCTAAGCCGCTTATCAGCTGATCCGCTAAGCCGCTTAACAGCTGATCCGCTAAGCCCGCGAAGCCGCTTATCAGCTGATCCGCTAAGCCCAGTAAGCCGCTAATAGCGCTAAGCCGCTAAGCCGCTAATGGGCTTGCTTCGCAAGACGAAAAAACCGCAAGACGAAGAGACTCGTGGAACGGATTCTTTTCGTCTTGCGAGGCACCACTGTATCAGGCATAGGCAAACTTGGCCCTCCAGATGTTTTGGGACTACAAGTCCCATGATCCCTAGCTAACAGGACCAGTCGTCAGGGATGATGGGAGTTGTAGTCCCAAAACTTCTGGAGGGCCGAGTTTGCCTATGCCTGTTCTATATGCAAGTGTGTTAGAAGAAGACCAAGGAAGGGCTGGGACCATGGCAGAAAGCTCTCTGGATGTGCCAAGAGATCCCACACCTGCTACAACCCTTTGAAAATAGAAATGGGCAAACTATGTGCGCTTTTATTTTTGAGAAATCTCTCTGTGGTTATGAAAATAATTCCGTTTCTTCCCTAGGGAATGAGATGGTACTTTATTTTAACCACCCTGCTAGCTGGAGCGCATTTCACTTTCCCCCCTCCTCCTCTTACAGAAAGCCATAATTTACAGAATGTTCACAGATCTCCAGAAATAGTTCAGGGTTGTTTTTTTCTGTTAAAATATATTTCCAGTTGCAGCCATCTCTAATCATGCCAGTGTCTTATGACATCCCTTCTTTCCAAAGAGAATAGCCATGAAATAAAAATTACGGGCCACAAAATCTGCTATTATGTCTCTTCTCCCCTTATCACTGGAATCGCTTTTCAGAAAATGAAAATTTTCACACAGGTGCCAAGCAAGAAACCTGGCTGCTTGTGAATGAAGCGGGAGCTTACTGAGCCTGGTGCGATTGCTTGTGGGGAATAGAACATTTCTTTAAAAAAACAAGACTAGAGGAGCTTGCAGAACCTGCTTCTACTGCATTCTACTCCATGTGGAGCTAACTCAATACGAGGCAGCCATGAATGTTCATGCCTAGCTTTCGTTCAATGACCGCATGCCCAGATCTCCCTGTACATTAGCTCAGCAAATGTTCTCTGCCCGCTTTGAAGAAAGCTTTTCCGTTTTCTTCCCTAGGTCTGGGTTTCAGCATCGCCGGAGGTGTGGGGAATCAGCACATTCCTGGAGACAACAGTATTTATGTTACTAAAATTATTGATGGAGGCGCAGCGCAGAAGGACGGGAGGTTGCAAGTTGGAGACAGGCTCCTTATGGTGAGAAGTTGATGCCAAAGCTTTTATGTGCAGTTGGATGGTGTAATATAATACATATTCAGATTGAGTTGGACAGATTTCGCTGGTTCAGACCAATTAAATCCGCCTTCCTCCTTTTCCCTCTTCCATATAATTTTGCTCCCTCCTTCTTAGAGATGGGGAATAGATTTGATTCCATTTGCCTTTTAATGAAAAACCACCTAATTCACACTTCTCAGGCCAGTATGTGAACTGAACCATAGTTGTCCTCCACAACTCCGAAATGCACTTTTCAAAAATGCCCATACTTGGGTAAAGTGTCCATAAAAGCACATATATTAGTGAAAATAATGTTTTCTATTAAGGAAAGATGCTTGCAGAAATGTGTACATTGATCAGAACTGCTTGCAAGAGTGCACACAGAAATTTGCACTAAAGTGCTGACAAATTTTCACGAGGGTTTTTTTTTAATCACAAATTTCTGCACAAATGTTTAGAGCTGAATTTACAACTGAACTACTAGAAACTATGAGAAACTGAAATTGACCGATTCGTCCATTGCTAGAGTGTGTCTGTGTTTGCATTTTGGTTCTTGATTTGAAGGAAACTCACTGACCTGTTGAACCAGATACTCCCAGGCCTGACAGCATCTTAGCTTCCTATAAAAGATAAATAAATATAATTGACTTTTTTTGTGTGTGTTTCCCTCCCTTGCTGAACCCAGACAGCAGCAGCTGTAGCCCATTCAGTTCTGTCCTTTGGGGGGACAATGCATTGACAATTAAGTGGAACAATAGACTCACTATCTTAAAGCAATTTCAGGGGGGAAAAACAAGGAGGGGGGAGAGAACTGCTTCAGTTTTAGAGCTCTCCAAATCACCGAGCTTCAAAAGAGCCATTTGAATAAACAGCAATGGGCCAATTACAGCTCCCCTGTTCACAGATGTTCACTGCAGAACACTCACTACAGTTGTACTTGAACAGGCATGAGAAGAAACAGAAATGATTTTCAAGAGTGTTGTGTGTTTTTTTCCAAAAGGGCAAAACTTTGCCACAGCACAAAACCGGCACTCAGCTCCCTCTCAGCTACAATCCAATCAAATCCCAAGAGGCAGATGTAAAGGGGGCAATTTTCCACTTGAGCCAGAAATCTAAATAAAATTTGTATGTTTCCCCGGAACTCTTTGCTTGCTCTTCCGCCGTTTCCTTCCTCCCAACATTCGGGCGGCTTGATTTTATTGAATTCGGGCAAAATTTGCTTGGAGGGGCTCTTGAGAGGAAGATTGAAGATTTTCCAGATTAGATTAAAATGGCCAGCACCTAACACACACATACACACACCACAAAAAATACCCGGTGAAAAATTAATGTGAGGGATGATTTATTTATTTTCTGTATACCTCATCTCCCTAGAGCAGCTGAGACCAGCCAAGTTGGGGAGATCCAGCTTTGTCCAAATGGGCTTAGTCTCACCCAGAGTTAAACCATTCTCTAGGCCAGGAGTAGCCAATGAGTTGCCCCACAGATGTTGCAAACTATAGCTTCCACCAGCCCCAGCCAGCATGGCCTATGATCAGGGATGGGTACTAGGGTAACTGGGTGTGAGGTAACAGGAAGGTGCTAGGGTAACTGGGTGTGAGGTAACAGGAAAAGGGAGTCTTGATCAGGGGTGCCAATTTGAATGAAATATTATGGGGGGCCCAGGTAAGCCCCGCCCTGCATAATTGATCACATGATGCTCTGCACACACATACTTTGAATGGGAATGCCCATCAAATATTTTATTGTGTGGGCAGAAGCCTCCACAGCCCCTAGGAGTTGGCTCATATGGTCTTAAGCAAGGGTTGCTGGAAAGAGAGAGAGAGAGAGAGAGAGAGAGAGAGAGAGAGAGAGAGAGAGAGCAGGCTGGCTGCAATGCTGTGGGGGACAAGCCCCTCTTGAAAGCACCATGCTGTAAGCTCTGGGCTCGTTCCATGCAGACCGAGGGTGTAAATACATAAATAAACCCTAACCCTAACCCTAACCCCAAGGGGAATGGAAATAAGTACAGTGGTACCTCAGGTTAAGTACTTAATTCGTTCAGGAGGTCTGTTCTTAACCTGAAACTGTTCTCAACCTGAAGCACCACTTTAGCTAATAGGACCTCCTGCTGCTGCTGCACCACCGGAGCACAATTTCTGTACTCATCTTGAAGCAAAGTTCTTAACCCAAGGTACTATTTCTGGGTTAGCAGAGTCTGTAACCTGAAGCGTATGTAACCTGAGGTACCACTGTACCAGGAATACCTCGGCACCCAGAGAGTGGGAGTGGCACACAACTTTTGTAACACTGCACTGTGTGTGCATCCATTTGGTGTATAAAGAGCAGAATCTATTTATAATATGACTGCTAGAACAATTTGCCCATTCGCGCTGCAAAACATTACCATCTTGCAGTGAAATGCTTCGAGATCCCATCAGCGCTCTCTTGTTCAAATTGCCGTCCTGATCTTATTCAATAAACCAAGCTGTCCTGTGATTAGCAAAGGACGTTAGGGAACTATATTCATTTTGAAACTTGTACACAAGCCCTTGAAATTAGAATCCAAGCAGTCAAGCACCATTCTTTATCCAGGGGCTTCTGAGTTTTAAATGGGAATTCCTCTAAAGCTGTAAACCTTCTCACCTGTAATAATCTAATTGGCACCGTATATTGAATTCCTTGATTAGCATGTGAACAGGTAGCATCTTAGTTTGTGACCAGCCTAATGCATCCATCTCTTTACTCCCATTAGGTAAATAATTACTGTTTAGAAGAAGTAACACATGAAGAAGCAGTAGCAATATTGAAGAATACATCCGACGTAGTTTATTTAAAAGTTGGGAAGCCCACCACCATTTACATGACTGATCCCTATGGCCCACCAGACATTACCCATCGTAAGTAATCGCCTGTCTCTCATTCTTAATGTCATAGAACCATGGAATTGTAGAGTTGGGAGGGATCTCGAGAGTCATCTAGTCCAACCCCCTGCAATGCAGGAATCTCAGCTAAAGCATCCATGACAGATGACTATCCAACCTCTGCTTAGAAACCTCCAAGGAAGGAGAGTCCACCACCTCCAGATGGAGTCAATTCCACTGCTGTGCAGCTCTTACTGTCGGGAAAGTTCTTCCTGATGTTGAGTCAGAATCTCCTTTCTTGTAATTGGAATCCATTGGTTCGGGTCTGACCCTGTTTTTGACTTCAACACCCATTATCCCTAGCTAACAAGACCAGTGGTCAGGGATGATGGGAACTGTAGTCCAAAAACAGCTGGAGACCCAAGTTTGGGAAGCACTGCTGTAGACACTGCTGTACTCTTCAGATGTTGTGTTTTCAAGTGACTTCATTTGAAAAACTTGAAATTCAATCCCAGGTGAATAGGGAAACACCCTGAGCTCAAGATGCGAAGATGTGGGAGGACCATTCATCTTGATGGACAAAAACAAACTGAAAGCACTGGATTTGAACTCTCACATGTAGCTCATACCTTTTGGAAGCATTCAGTTTCAACACTCACAGTAGTGTGACCTCTTTTGCAGTAACAAGCAATGGGTTGCTCTTGCCTCCCTGTTCCCAACCTTTCGTCACAATAGTTTTGTCTCATTTGAACCTGTCTGCTTTTTGAGGTCACCTACTGAGACTGGCTCCAGATTCCCCTATCTCAAGGTGCGAGATGGGTAGAAGGAAGCAAAAAACCCATCAGGGGGCTATTTTGTGTGGACAAAGGATTGTCCAAAATGGTAGCCAACTGTTGAATTGCTTTAATATTTGTCATTTCTCTGAAGGGTTGGCTGCCTGTTTAACAAAAGGTTGGAGTAGAAATATTGAGCTGCATCCCGGGAAAGTCAGCTGCACTTAGCTCCCCCTGAAATCATCTGGGCTTGAGTTAAGTCATGGCGAACATGCCCCGTTGATTCCAAAGTGACTTAAATGGGATCCATCCCCATTTAAATAAAATGAGCTCTGCTGCAACAAGCTGTGCAGTGTCCAAATCCCACTACAGTGGTACCTCGGGTTAAGAACTTAATTTGTTCTGGAGGTCTGTTCTTAACCTGAAACTGTTCTTAAGCACCACTTTAGCTAATGGGGCTTCCCGCTGCCGCCGTGCCGCTGGAACACGATTTCTGTTCTCATCCTGAAGCAAAGTTCTTAACCCAAGATACTATTTCTGGGTTAGCGGAGTCTGTAACTTGCAGCGTATGTAACCTGAAGCATATGTAACCCTAGGTAATCACAACTCATTTGTTTGTTTTTAACCTGCAGCTTATTCCCCGCCAATGGAAAACCATATACTGTCTTCAGGCAACAACGGCACTTTAGAATACAAGGCATCTTTGGCTCCCATCTCACCGGGAAGATATTCGCCTATCCCAAAGCACATGCTTGTCGAGGATGACTATACCAGGTCAGATATCCGCTTTTACTGACTGCCTCTGATTGATTACTTGGTTCAGGAAGCACCATTTTAATGCCATTATTAGAATGTTGGCAGTGCATGAACAGTGGAGCAGTCTCGTTACATAGGGACTCTCAAAATCATCAGGAAGCAGGAGGTGCATCACCTTCTCTTGCGCGTAATTAATGGTTAGCCTAATGGGCCACACTGTGTATTATGACAGGGGGTAGACAACAGGGGCAACCACAGTGGCTTGTAATAACCCTGACCCACCACTGCTTCCCACTGGCTACCAAAGCCTCAATATTTTCCTGCCCTGTTCTCTGCCTCAAAGGCCAGCCCCAATTTCTCTTCCCCTTCCTCCTTCTCCCAGCCCAGCTCCTTGCAGAATATCGTGGATTTTCCTGCTATTCTGCCGGGCACTGCATTCTGCACGACACTTTCTCATTTATTTGGATGCTTTTATATGCCTTCCTTTGCATATAAACAGGCAACTTGACAGCCCAATAAGACTAAAAGAACGCTTCAGCTATCTAATATAACACAGCCCTTAGAAAACATAACACAATGATTCTTAATTGGCTAAAGAAGCAATTTACTAGCAGCAGCAGCAGCTAATCCATTGATCTAATCGGGTTCCTCCACCTTCAAATGCCCTCTGAAAAAGGTACAATTTAACCAGCCAACTAAACCGATACAGGAAAGATAGTAGAGAGGGAGATCTGCATGCAAGGAGTGACAAACAAAAAGGCCATTTCCCAGAGCTCCACGCTGTGTACTTCATCCTGCATAGGGTCTCACCTGCTGATCTTAAAACATGGGCAGGTTGTTGTGGAAGAAGTTGTCCTTGCAAATATGTAGCTTGAAGACAACATGGCAGCTACTGTTCCCAAATTTGCCCCCTGCCACTCCTGATATGCCTCTGAGTTAGCACCACGTCCTTGGGACTTCTGCTCACCTCACTTTCATATTGGTCCCTCAACCCAAGGCTCACATGTTGGGCAACACTCACCTCCAAGTTGCTACCTCTGTGGGATCTCTTGCCCGTTGCAATCTTTCGTCTTGCATATCTGAAATATGCACACCTAGTCTGGGGCAGAATGGAGGGGGCTTTTCCTCCCCTTTGCTTCTGTATCAACAGCAAAAGTGCTTCCCTCTTCAGACTGCTGTCTCAGTTTTTATAACCCGCTGTGGGAGCAACTGCACAGAGATCTATTATGCAGAGATAATGCAGATTTGATTCTGCATCTGTCTCTAGTGATCTGCTCAGTCAGCTCACTTAGGCCCAGCTTCAAAGTACAAGCAACCTCAATCAACTATGAGTTTCTTTTGCCGTTCATATGCATGTGGTCACCCTGATTGTTTGGACCGCTGAAGAGCAATAGTCTATAAACCACCCAAAAAATGCACATCTCCTACATATGCACATGACACATATAGCCTTCCCCCCTGCACTAGTTTTCAGCATTTAAGAATGACAGGAACATGACACAGATACATTATGACAAACCCCACAATAATATTTGCTTCTGGCAGTTCTCTGCTGAGTGCATGGGACCTTGACACCCTACCTTCTCCCCAAGAACCTTGAGAAAGGTTTTGTTCAGTTGCTATGAATTATTTGTTTAGAGAGCCCAAGCCATTTTTAAAAATAAAATAAAAATAATAATAATAACCTCCCCCCGTGAATACACATCTGGGTGCTCTCTTGTTATTAGCCATTCCCTCAAACGAAAGCCTTCCATTTTGCACGCTAATATTGAACCCACATTGGAAAGGCTTGTGGGAAAGTTAAAAAAACAATGATAATTTCATATCATTATTCTCCGATGCGAAAGCAAAGGAGCCATTTAATCACCCTGAGTGTACAGTCACCAGGGAGCTGCATCCCATCATGGCTCTTTGATGACTCTGCCCATGTGGTTTAGATGTTCAGAAGTGGGCACTTCACATTCTGGATGGAGCAAGGTGTTTGGCTGCAAATGCAGGCCTGGGATTGGCTTCTGACATTGCCAGAGAATTTGAATGAGGAGGAAATGGCTGCTACCAGTAGGGACCTGTGGGATGCCATGAAGTCATGGAGCTATCTTCCCAACACCAACCTCATTGCAATTTACCTGGGTGGTGTGCTGAGGTCAGGACTGCCAACACCCCACTGTGAAACTAATCTGGCCAGCGCTGGGTACCATAAGGTTACCAGACGTCCCTGTTTCCCCTGACAAAATCCATCTATTTAGCAGGAAGTTGAAAAGTGTCCCTGGATTCATTGGAAAAAATCTGGTAACCTTAGGGTACCATGCCCTATAATAGCCAATGCAATCCAGTCCTCCCTTGAACAATTAAACTTCTGGGGTATTGTCAGAATACAAAGCTGGTGGACCTAAGCTTTCCCAGAAAGAGCATTTTTGTTTTGCATCAGTAGAAAGCCCTGCCGGAGCGCTAAAGCCCTGATAGTTGCCTAGGAACATTGCCACTGCTACCAGACCTGTGCTGCAGCCCAGGTATCCTAGACCTGTTCTGCGTTTTAAAAGTGCCATGAGTGAAGTGCAATCGATTGGAGAGCGTTGCACGAGACAAAGCTCCGTCTTCTAGCTCCCTTTACGATATCGGCCCTAGTGACTTCTCTCTCTTTTTGCAGATATGACTTCCCTTGGTAGGTGTTTCCCACTGGAACAGGGACCACTGCCAGCCAGTAGGGGGATTCTCATGAGTGCAAGAGATACGATCAATCCCTGAGACAGACAGACAAACAAACAAAATCCTTTTATTCATTTTTGTTCACTTCTGCCTGCTGGAAAGGGAGAAGATCTTATGCCTTCTTTTAGAGTAACTTTCAGTGCTCTAAACACAAGATTTGCGGGCACCAGCTTGTGAACCTGCTTAAATGTAGTGCTACTTATTTTGGTGTGAATATTTTCATGTTGCTCAGTTTGCGCAATAAGAAACAAAAGGCGGTGTGTGCCAGTGGTTGGATTGGGAGCTAGAAAGTCAGCCTTCAGCTCCCTTCTCTCCTACTGACTTTGTGTGTGTGTGTGTGTGTGTGTGTGTGTGTGTGTACATCATCTTTGCTTTTTTGCAGCTTTCTCGATGCTATACGAAATCGCTACTGAAAGTTTGCCTGCTTGTGTAATGAATTTTTGCAACCTGTAGATGAGAAATATTAAATAATGTGAAGCTTTGGCAATATATTGTCATGTGTTTGGAAAGGAGCAGAATGTTTTTTCTGAATGCATTTGGGGGAAATGCTATTGTTGGATCCGGACAGGAATCCGGATGGACTTAAGGCCCATTCAAAGCAATGAGAAAAAAGACAGTCATGACTCAGTTTACACCCCGTTGATTTTAATGAGATGCAAGTGCAACTAACCTAACAAGGACCCAACCCTATTTTAAAAGCAGAAACAAAAAGCAACAGCCCTAAATTAGATTAAATTTCATTAAAGCTCGAGTGGACCGTCCACAAATTATGTAACAAAGTTTACCCACCAATGCCTGCTATGTTATTATGCAGTTGTATTTCATAATAATGCTTTTAATGTGCTTCAGGGGAAGAAAGCACCTATGTTCTTGCCATGTGATCCAATGTAAATATTCAGCAATTAAACTTACTTGATCAGTTCAAAGATCCATCTAGCCCAGCATTTTCTGTGTCCAGTAGAGGCCAGCCTGAAGATACCTGTTTCTGCTTTCTGTCCTCAGTTTAGGGACTGGGGAGAATTCAATTCAGTTTATGTGCTTTCCAAAATGACACATGAACCAAGGCAAAGCCGTCTTTCGAAGTTTGCACCTCTCTGAACGTCGCAGCGCAAATTCTCCAGACAAGTCATGCATATATTCGGACAAACTGTTCCTTAAAATGCATGTGCTAGTGAAAAAAACACACAAAACTGACATGCATAAGAGAGAGAAATCACACTAAATTCCAACGAATTTTAATAAGAGCTGACTGAAATGTGGAGAATTTGGAAAAAAAGAATGTGTCTCAAATTAATGCAGAAATAGAATGGCATTCAAGTTGTGAGTGAACACATGAGCAATTCACAAGATAGGCAGCTCCATCCATTCCTACCTCCAGTTACAAGATAAGGAGAGCACAAGATGAAAAGATCCCTGGTTCCATCCCTGGCATCCTCACCTGGTGTCAGGTGACAAGAAAAAGCCTGGTACCCTGGAGAGCCTTTGTCATCTGAACAACTTGGAGCAATGCAGCTTCCTGTTTGCATTATGCTCTGTATAACCACCAAGTATGCTATGACGACTGAGGTCTGAAAGCAGAAACACATATCTGTATCTCGTTCCCCTGCCCAGTTTCTCAATGAGGTTGTTGAGTCGGAGAGGCAGTGCCCTGGTTTGATCTCTGTGAATCCCACAGGAGCATAGGAGCCAGCTCTTAGGGAGTGAGGTTCCTTTGCCACCCCCCAAGAAAATACTTGAGGGGGCCGCCCCTAAGTTGACGGACATTGGCATTCAAATGGTGTGCATCTTGTGATTATGTGGGGTGGGGCTTGCCTGCTCCCACCCCAATATATTATTCAAGTTGGCACCCCTTCATTGGAGCATGTAGGGTATCCCCCAGGCATGTGGTTGATTTTGTGTGTGTGTTTAAATTTGCTGGTTTATATGAGTGGAAATCCTCCATGATGGGTGGAACCCTGATTGGGTCAGAATCCCTGCCTGCGTACAATAAGCAAGGAAATCCCTTTCCTATATGTCCAAATAGAATAGAATTTATTATTTATACCCCGCCCATCTGGCTGGGTTTCCCCAGCCACTCTGGGTGGCTCCCAACAGAGTATTAAAATACAGTGGTCTGTTAAACATTAAAAGCTTCCCTAAAGAGGGCTGCCTTCAGATGTCTTCTAAAAGTCTGGTAGTTGTTCTTCTCTTTGACATCTGGTGGGAGGGCTTTCCACAGGGTGGGTGCCACTACCGAGAAGGCCCTCTGCCTGATGGATATGCAGGTGGTGGATAAACCTTTGTGTGATGTGCATTCGTCGTGGAAGATGTGGTTCTTTCCATACTTAGGAAGATTTGTGTGAGTCTCACTATATTGCCAGTCAGAGTAGACCAGAGTAGCATCAGGGGGGCCTGTGGCCCTTAAAACCCTCCCCAGAACACACCCTGAGTTGCCCTTTCCTTGGGTGATTCTCACCCCCCAAGCAGGAATATGTCCTTGGACTCCAGCAATGCGTCTCACTCGCCTGAGGGAGGATGCAGAGGGGGGTGTACAGAAAGTAGCTTACGGTACAAAGGGGGTGTGTGTATTAATTGATTCTGCCTCTGGCCACACCAGCCACTAGACGTTTCCCTAGAGACATGGTCCTCAGGTGGGAAAAGGTTTCCTACTCCTAGACTATACAATACTGAGCTGGATGGATACATTGTCTGATTTCATACCAGGCATGTTTCTATGATCTACCCATCTGCATCTTGCCACTCTCACAGTGTCTATATATTGTGGGATACATAATCTTTGGACAGCCCATGGCTTAGCCGACACCAGATCATCTCCACGATCGGTTTCAACCTCCCCCATCCCCACCCCAGCCACATTCGCTGCAGTTATTCTCTCGTGTAGCCCTGTGTATTTTTAAGCAAACAAACATGATCATTACTGCAAGTCCTCAATGCCGCTTCGCATGGTAACCATGACAACCTTGAGGTATGGAATGTGCGTTCCATGCGCTGTCCAAGCATGGAGGTGCTGCTGGCCAAATTCTGCTTTGCTTGTTTCGATAATGAAACTAGAGAGGGGGAGAGAACGATATTCTGCAGTTTGATAGAGCTAAGTGCATGTTTGCAGTTTAGCCTAACGCATCGCTCACAAGAGGGAGAAATGACCAAGGTTGTATTTTCCCCCCTTCTTCTTCTTATCACTAATTCACTGCTACAGTATTTTTTACTATGCTTCCTGAATGGTTCGAAAGTTAACCAGAAACCTCTGTTCTTTCACTTCTCCAGGCAATTCCATTGTTATTAATATTTACAGTTCACTGTTGAACGGTTTTTGCTTCCATGTTGTAATGTGTTGTTTAAGTAGCAACTGATGCTGAGTTTTGCTGTGAACTCTCTTAAAAAATAAATGCTTTTCTTTTCCTGTAAATACAAGTGAAATGTTTATCCAGGCTAATGAGTACATGAGGGATCCAGAAATAAAAGTCAGCTAGAGCTATATGTTAAAACAAATATAAGGAAGGATATTTTGAGGGTTAGTGGTTGGTAAAATTCCCAGGGCTTTAAAAAAATAATAATCAGATATACCTAACAGTGACATACTTGCCCTTCTTTAGGGTCTACTAATTATTTCCAACCCCCGAAAGCCATTATTTTAGGAGTACGCAGCTTCATGATCTCTCTGTCAGATACAGTGGTACCTTGGGTTAAGAACTTAATTTGTTCTGGAGGTCCATTCTTAACCTGAAACTGTTCTTAATTAGAGGCGTACTTTCACTAATGGGTCCTCCTGCTGCCTCCACCGCGCCACCGCCGTGCGATTTCTGTTCTCATCCTGAAGCAAACTTCTTAACCCAAGGTACTATATCTGGGTTAGCAGAGTCTGTAACCTGAAGCGTCTGTAACCCGAGGTATACACAGCTGTTGAAATCTTTCTTTCCCATCCAAACCAAACCCCTCGGGCGATATTACCCTGCTAGAATTATGTGAAAACAATGAGCCAAGGCTTTGATCACTGGCCTACGCTTCCATAGATGCAGAATCCCACCCAGATTGCACAGCTAGCTCCTCTCACACAGCACAACAACCCTGTTCTGTAGAGAGGGCGCAGCTCTGGGGACAAATTGGCTACAGCCAATTTGAGCCACCATGTCATGAGCCTCAGGGGCTGATGGGAGTTGTAGTCCAACAACATCTGCAGGGCACCAGGCTGGCCTAGACCAGTGTTTCCCAACCTTGGGCCTCCAGCTGTTTTTGAACTACAATTCCCATCATCCCTGACCACTGGTCTTGCTAGCTAGGGATGATGGGAGTTGTAGTTCAAAAACAGCTGGAGGCCCAAGGTTGGGAAACACTGGCCTAGACCACCAGATTTCTGCAAGGATGTTGTCATTGTTTTCAGTCCCAGAAAGAAATTACTACTCAAGCCCTGGGCTGGTACACATTGGAAGATGCTTTAGTTGAGAGAGCCTGTTGATGAGACATTTTTTCTCTTTAGTAATCAAGCTCAGGGTGGCATAGTTTGTTCTCTCCCCCATGATCCCAATTTTATTTTCACAATAACCCTTTGAGTAAGGTTAGCTGGGGGGGGGGGGAGTGTGTGGTATGGGATAGCTTTATGCTGGAGACAGTTCCTCACCCTGGATCTGCAATTGCCTCTTCATGATCAACTCTCCTGTTGAAGCAACAGCAGTTGGGGTTCCAGAGATAGGTTCCTGACCATTAAGACCTTAATTTTAAGAACTCAGTGTATTTTTTTGCTACATATGACCCTGCTTTCTACAGTGTAAGCCTGTGGCTGCTGCTTATTCTGCAACTGTCAGGTGTTTGGTGTTTGAATAACGCTTTTCAGTCGAAGTTGCACTGTTATGACAGCATGGTTTGGTGTTGGAAAATATCGTGTGATCCCGTGCAATGCACATGTCCTCTTGGAACTGTTCCCCTGCCCCATACTGTGATTATATTATTGCCATAGTGTGCTTTTTTTCTTATAAAAAATAATAATTCCAAACTTGAAGATGCATGAATATAAGCCAGAAAATACACATCTACCTGCTATCCAATTCACCAGCCATCAATAAATCCCTCTTTTTTTTCCGTCATGGAAACCAACATGGTCTAAATGTGGTTTCCAAGCAGTTACACCTCAACCCAACCCTGCTCAGCTTCAGCAAAGCAGTGGATTCGTGTGCCTTCAACTTCCCCCAGCACCTGTATGAGAATCAGACCTGTGTCCTTGGCCTTATTAGCACGACACACTAATCAGGTGCTCGTCAACATGGAAGGAAGGATGCAATCTGGCCCTAATTCGGCAGAGGGGAGGAGAACAATTATTTCCACTGAGGAAACAGGAAGCGACCGTTTAGTCTATATTTATACTATAAAAGACATTTCGGCATTTCTGCTTAGGAAAGAAAAGGCTTCTAGTAAATATTGCAGAATTCAGATGTTTGCCCTTCTTTGAGATTGAAAGAAAGGGAGACCCTGTCCCCCAGGGGAGATGAGGAATCTGGGTGATGCATTTTTAACGCCACCTGATCAGTCCCCCCTCCCCAACTATCATGTTGGCTGGTTTCCGATGCTCCTTGTCCAACAAGCTGTGGTTTGTCAGAGAAAGAACAAGCTGTCCCTCCTCCCCTTCTTCCCTCATGTACCTGGGTGTCACCACCCCCTCCACTTGTGCTCTCTCAAGATCTGCATGTTCAAATTGCATCAGAAGGGGCTTCTGCTCAGATACCAATGTAGGCACATAGGCCTCTGCCTCATTCCATGTGATCCTACGTAAATATTCAACAATTAAACTTACTTGATCAGATCAAAGATCCATCTAGCCCAACATTGTTTTGTGTCCAGTAGAGGCCAGCCTGAAGGTGCATGTTCCTGCTTTCTGTCCTCAGTTTAGGGACAGGGGAGAATTCGATTCAGTTTGCATTTATGTACATTCCAAAATGACACATGAACCGAGGCAAAACATTTGCACCTCTCTGAACACTGCAATGCAAATTCTCCAGACAAGTATAGTCATACCTCAGGTTACAGCCGCGTTTTTTCGGGTTGCGGACCGCCGAAACCCGGAAGTGCCAGAATGGGTTACTTCTACGTTTTGGCGGTTGCGCATGCACAGAAGCGCTAAATCGTGCTTTGCGCATGTGCAGAAATGCCGAATCGCAACCCACACGTGTTCAGGCGTGGGTTGCAAACGCTGTGGGTTGCAAACATGCATCCCGCACGGATCACGTTCGCAACCCGAGTGTCCACTGTAATGTGTACCAAAATGCATATATTGGGACAAACTGTTCCTAAAAATGCATGTGTTATTTAAAATAACACGCACAAACTGACGTGCATCAGAGGGGGAAATCGCACTAAATTCCTAACGGGTTTTCATAAGAGCCAACTGAAATGTGGAGAATTGGGGGGGGGGGAAGAGTGTGTCACAAATTAATGCAGAAATGGAATGCCTCGTGAAGAGAGACTCTGGCCCAGTCAGCATCCCTCGTGATGTAGAGGAGCTCTACACAGGTAAATCAGCAGCTGGCTAAAGCTCCTCCTGATGTCGCCTGGACAGCCAGAATGGCAGTGGCAGTGGTACTGGGCAAGACCAGGGTCCCCTCCATGCTTTTGGTCAATGTGCAGAAAGGGCCAGTGAACCCCACTGGGGTCTCATCCATACCATACAATTAAAGCACATGGCTTCCTTCTGAAGGAACCTGGGATACTTTGTTTAGGGTGCTGGGAATTGTAGCCCTGACTGGAGCCCAGTACCGTTTCCAGGATTCTTGAGGGGGAACACATGTGCTTTAAATGTGGATGTGGCTGTAGTTCTTGTGGGCGTTCCAGAATGGACTGCCAGGCTCATGGAGCTACAAGTGGACACAGAAGTTTTAATACTTTAAACAGCAAGAGAATAACCTCCAGGTCACTTCCCAACATTAAGGTAAACTTCAAATGGGGGAGAGAATTGTTGTGCTCAGATCCTGCTTTCACCTGGTTGGCTTTTGTGAGGACAGGATGCTGGGCTACATGGGCCATTGGCCTGATCCTGCCTTTCTTACGCTCTTAAGCAGTAGTTGCCACTGCACCTCCTGAAACCTCCTGTGGCAGCCCTCCCACCCACTTTGGTTCACATGCACACTCTGCAATGGCTGAAAAAGCTCAGCCCAAAATATTTGGCCTAGCTCTAACTTAAACCACAAGCTGGATGTCATGGGGAACTGTGGTTCAGCAGAAATGGGAGACTGAACTGCAATTAGACACGCTGTGCAGGGGAAGGCATGCTTTCAAACTTGCAGCTTATTCCGCTCCAATAAACCATAGTTTGTTGCACTTGGCATGTTGCCTAGCTGAACCTGGTCTATATAACGTTGCTGTCACACCATTGCACCAGTCTTCAAGCTGTGCTTTCAGGGTTCAGGCCTGGGGTCCCTTGGGATTGCAGAAGGGGAGCATGTCCCGAAACACATTGTGCTTGCCACTGATGGCCTTTCTGTGCAAAACTGCAGGGAAGTGTTGTTTATGTACTGGGGACCCCATTCAATTAAAAGTGGCCTCGCCAACGTCCTGCATGAACCAAGTGTGCACCCTTAAATATGTCCTCAGAATCCTCAGCAGTGAACATAGGATCCTTGGTGGATGTGCACAAGTTTCTCAGCAGCCGTGGAACACTATAGAGTATGAAAGCCTGATTTGGCAAATTAAAAACTCACTATTTAGTGCAGGCATAGGGAAACTCAGCCCTCCTGATGTTTTGGGACTACAACTCCCATCATTCCTAGCTAACAGGACCAGTGGTCAGGGATGATGGGAATTGTAGTCTCAAAACATCGGGAGGGCCAAGTTTGCCTATGCCTGATTTAGAGGCTTAGCTCTAGCTAGATATTGAATTCTAAAAAACAAACCCCAGAGCAGTGGATTTCACCATGCAATGTGTGCTTGATTACTTGATTACGCAATGGTGTGTGTGTGCGTGCATGTGCGTGTGTAGCAATGTTATGGCGACATAAAGAACAAATGAAAATGGAAGAGTAGAAAATGGGCTGTTAAAGAGAAACTCCCCACAGTTTCCTACTTATCGATAGCAGCCAATTTCTTATTCGCTTGCGTAAGTTGCATGAGCTGATGGAGTGCTGCGTCTTGCAGAAAATAACCCTGTTGCTTGCCGCAAACATTGGGATCCTTCATCATGTAAATTCATTTGGAGTGATCGCTGATTATCTGAAACTAATCAAGCAGCAGTGTTCTGGCAACACTGGAGGGGTTTTGATTTGGTGGGGGGAATAACAGGGGCGGATGCAGAGTCGAAAGACAAATGTAGATTTTAGCCATGAAGAATGAGAATGTCAATGCTCACACAGGGATCTTTAATGAGCAGAGGCTTCCTCATTCAGTTTCTCTGTGGTGAAGCCACAAGGAGGTGGCTTTTACTTACTGTGTTCACAAGGAAGCTCGTTTTTCTCCCCTTTTAATGTTTCCTCTATTTTCTTTGCTTGGTGATATCTGAGAATAAGCATATCCTGCAGTATTTTGTTCCACGCTTCCACCACAAGGGCCTTCAAGGCACCTTATGGCAACAATTGGCCTGAGTCCTAGTGACACCTTCACCAGGCACAATGGAGAATGTGCAGATAATCCATCCATGAAGAGGGAATTCTGCCATTCCCTGGTCAATATACAGAGTCTTCAACAGGCCTCGGGAAATGTGAATCCTAGAATTGCAAAGGTTGGAAGGGACCCCAAAGCTCATCTAGTTCAGTGCAGAAATCCGGAAGGCAGCACTTTGTCCTGGATCTTAGGCAAGTCAATCGAAAAATCACTCATTTTTGGGTGTTTTTGTAAAAAAAAAGAAAGAAGAAAAAGCTCAGGTGCTTTCCTAAAAAAGCTCAACTTTTTGAGATATAGCAACCCTGTCTTAGGGAATATGTGCATATTGACTGGGTTTTGTGCATCCCCCCCTGGCCATTATGCATAATCCCCAGATGCTTTGGGGTATGTGCATATCTTCTCTGTGAGAGGGTATTCCCTATGGTGGTTGCCCAATATGTGGAACACCCTCCTCAGACATGCTTTCCTGCTATCTGAAGAGCAGAAAAAGAGGTTGTGCCAAAGGCCCTTCTGGTTCAACACTCAGCTCAGCAGCCAGCCAGATGACTCTGGGAAGCCCACTTCTTTTACAGAACATACGGACAATCACACTGTCCTGCAACTTGCATTCAGAGGCTTAGTGCCATCAATCCTTGAGGTTGAACCACTATGACATCCAGTGGTGGACGAACGGCTGCCTTGTTCCGTTGAGCTTTTGGTTGCATTTAATTGCGTTTGAGCTCCTTCCATTTCCCCAGTTGTTTAAATTGGAACCTGTAGTGTGACTTCCTTGGTCTGATTTCCACCATGACATGGGATATGGAAACATAGGGATCTGCTTTATAACTGAGCCCGGACCATTAGTCCCTCTAGCGTAGCAAATGTAGGACAGCAGTTCTAGTCCTACATTTCCAGTCCTTCCTGGGATTGAACCTGGAACTTTCAGCATGCAAGAATGTTCTACCGTTAAGTTATGACCATTCCTCAGATAGTAAATGAATGAATGGCTATCAGCCATGGTGACAATGTTCTCCATCCATTATTGCAGGCAGCAAAGTCCAAAATTCTCCAGGGTGCTATTTTTCTCAGATCTCACCATGGGAAATTCTCTTTCCAAAATCTAAAATAAAATAACCTCTTTAAAATTCCCAAGCAAAAAAATGATTAAAAGTCGCTTCACGTCCTTGAAAGAGAAGAGGGCTTCACAGTCCAAAGTGAGAAAAAGATGGAGGGAGTGAAGAAAAACTGAATGAAATACAATGGAGGAATTTCAGTGAGGCAAGACAGAAAGAGAGAAAAGCAGAGATCCATTTAAAGGAGCCTTTATGATAGAATAATAGAATTGAAGAGTTCTAAGGAATCTCAAGGATAATCTAGTAGTCCAACCCCCTGCAGTGCAGGAATTGCAGCTAAAGAATCTTTAACAGATTGTTATAGAAGGGAGTCACAAGGAATGCATGCAGCTGCTTTGAACCTGAAATTCTGAGTCGCACAGTTGTGTCAAGAGAGCTTCATGCTATGTTGTGATAGGTCAAGATTTCTCAAACAGTGGTCCATGGACTACCAGTGGCTCGAAAGCTTCATTCAGGTGGACCATGGCCTATCTATAGATTTGTAGCTGAAGGCAGGAGGTGGCGCATCCATCATATTAAACATCCCTATTCGTTTTCATTGTATTTTCATTGCTTCGTTTGTATTGCAATTCAGGCTGGAGTATTAAGAAATGAATGGAGCAATGCAGATGCAATTAAAAAGAATGATACAGCTCCTGGCACAGTGTGTTACAGTTGCTGCAACAGGCAGAGCAGGTTAAAATGGCACTCCACATTAGAGACTTGTATAATGATAAGTGGGTTTTTCAACCAGAATGTATGTAAAACTGTTAAGAAGAGCAAAATTACCTTCTGTGCAAATGATGAAAAAGACAGTAATCTGAAAGGGTGGTACACATACTGTGATAAGTGTGTAGTCCTTTAAAAACAGGGCAGGGCAACCTGTGGCGCTTTCGATGTTGTTGGACTCCAACTCCCATGAGCCCTAGCGAGAGCATGACCAGGGCTGAGAGGTGATGGGAATTGTAGTATTTGGAAGGCCAGAGGTTCTCCGGCCCTGTTTTAAAGGGGGTGGGGGATAGAAATCTATTTATATAGGTTCCCGTTCCATACCTTGACTGTCCCCCCCCCCCATTTATTTTCTTATTCTTCTGCTTGTACTGTTTCACTTTTCCTATGTAAGGATAAAAGCTCTCCAACATTTGGGTGTGTTGATGTCAGACTCCATCATGGCTGTTGTTGAACTCACTGAAATAAATCGAATCCTCATGTATGCTTTACAATTCGGAGCTGTGGCTGGTAGAATCATAATTAACCAAAGCATTTTAACCAGGGTTATCAAATATCTGTAAAACGTGTGGCGTACACACCCAGCAACCCGACGTTAATTTGCTATTTGTATTGAAGGATTGCCCAGAAACCTGGCTTCTTTTTCCATGATGTATAATATGATGTGAACCTTTTGTCCCAAGGTGTGTTTGAGAATGTAAAATTAAATGTTAGCAATTAAAAAGTCAACTGTGTAGAAGCTGAAAAACAAATGACGTTCCCAGATGCTTGAAGGCGCCGTGAAAAGGGGGAGGTTGTTACCCATTTGTTATGTAATCTATTTCGATTCACAGAGTGTAACAAATGCTTTGTATTTGCTTTAATCACAATAAAAGACATAAACTGAGCAGCTGTTCGGTCTTTGAAAGTGCTTTGGTTGTGGATAAAGTAACGTGGATCCATCTTGAAAAGAGTGCTGATCCATTTTATTTTATTTTAACGTTTCCCCAAATGCTTTTTGATTTTAGTTCCCTGCACATGTTTAAATTCATTTCCAAGAATTAGTTCTTCTTCCCAGTGTAAGACTTCATTGCTCATTTCCAAGCTGCCACTTTTGTTTCCTTTACATAAACGTCCGTAGCTTTAATCGCATGGCATTCTTCCTTCCAAAATACTGAAGATCTCCTTTTCCATTCTAATCCCCCACACGGTTGGAAGTGCAGGAGGGAAAGTTGGGGGGTGGGCATGCTAGCTCACTTCCCTCTCACCCCATTGCCATTTCCATGGAGCGGGGAGCCTTCTCTACATATTGGGGTCACCAATGAAGGTCCATGGGGACAAGCAACAGGGAGTCGACCTCTCATGACCAATGGAAGCTGATCAGTTAGGGCCAATGGGGCACTGCGCCACCAGCCTGGCATGGTCTGCCTTCCTCTGCCTCCTCACTTACAGCCAGTCTGGGTTGTCGCTGGTTCTGGCTCCACCAACTGTTGGCAACCCCACCTTCTGCCCTCTCGGTTCTAGGCGGCACCAGCCACCACTGACCATGACGTTGGGGATTAGAAGGGAGGACTGATATTTCTGGTGCCACCAGAGGGTGAGAGAACTGGAGCCAAGGCATAGGATTCCTGAGGCAGTTTCTTGTTATCCTTTGAGGGTTGGATGAAACATAGCACAATGGGACTATTCCCGTTCCCACCTTTCCCCATTCATGTCCTGCGGCCTTCCCCAAATCTGCTCCAAGAGGTTGAGTTGGGGACCCAGAACCCAGAACTGCTGGAGGCTGTCTTGCTACAGAAAGAAAAAGGAAACCTATGGTGATTCCTGTTTGCTGGATCACAGTTCTCTAGGTGTTGGTTGGGATCTCAGGGATTTGCCATCCTTCTCATGGCTGATAACATTTCAAAACGGTTTTGAGGTTCAAGCTTCCATGAAACCACACCACCCAAACAGACAGTCCTCCCTAAGATGTGCGAGGGGGACTGCAGCTTGTGATGAAGGAGGGGTACACATGCTTTGAGTAATGACTTCAGATGTTCCAGAGTGGAGCCCTGAACATGAAAATGGGTTTTGGGGTCTCAAATAAAGCTTTCCCCCTTGCAGACCTCAAAGCTGTGGGGAGAGAGCAATAGTGGTATAAAAGAATATGTATCTCATCTTCTCACTGTTTGGCTGAGGACTCTTACATTTCCCAGGCTATCCTTGCCTTCGATGGTAGATTATCAGTCTCCTGGTGCATTGGAAACTATCCCATATCCCAGTCTTTCCTCATCTTCACCTGACATACTCCTGTCTTTATTTCCTTTACCTAGGCCTACAACCTAACACCTTTATCTTTCCCTTGCATAACCACATCTGAAATACTTCCTTCCCTCAGTTGTAACATTCAGGACTCTAATCCGCCATGGGCACTGACCATGGGTTGCAGTCAGCTAAGTCTTGCTCAGAGCAGACCCATTGAAATTAATGAACCTAAGTCATGCCCATTAACTTCAGTGGGTCTACTTTGAGTAGGACTAGCATTGAATTTCACCTTATCATCTCTGACTTTCCCATTGCCTCTGGTTTCCTTCCCTCTGATGAAATACTTTCTCCAGTGATTTGAATATGTGAGCCTCACATACGCTGGCTCACCTCTTAATCTAAAAACTGTCTTTTTATTTTATTTACACATTGATAATCCATGTAATAAATATATATACATAGGCAGAATACAATGTATGAGAATAGAAACAGCAAAACTATCCATAAAAGCATTGATAAATATGGATTGGTTTAAAAGGAAAATTTGTATTACAAGGCTCTGCCAAAAGACATCAGAAAGGAGAGAGGGATGGTTCCTGCCAAACCTCTATTGGCAAGGAGTTCCACAGAGCACACAGAAGACTGGGTCCCCTAGTGACGGCCAACCAAACCTCAGGGGCTTGGGGAACCATCAGAAGCTCCCCATCAGAAGTGTGAGCATAATGATATCCAAGAACCACACACACCAACACTAGGGATGATGGAGAAATTCATTTGCTTCATATATTAATGTGGACCTACCTAGTATGCACATCTGGAACTAATATGCCAACATAACCGCCCTTCAAAAGTCACACCTCTCTGAAGTCAGAGGAAAGCTCACAGAGACAAATGCATGTAAGTGAAAATAATGTAGAAAAATCCATTATGCTGGGGAAACAGCTTGCAAAAAAAAAGTTTATATTAGGCAAGATTGTGCAAAAAAAAAAAGGGAAAATCCACTTTTTAAAAAGTGTGCATTTTTGTGCAGATTTTTGTTTTTGTTTTAGGAATGAAAACTGATGCAGGAAAACTGCATTTAAGATTGGAACAACGGAAAACTGAAATTGACAAGATTTGTACATGCCCTGACTCATACACAGACAGATATGCCTACGGCTACCGTAACTAGAATCTGCCCCAGTACTGAGAACGTGATATTTCTGCTTCACGTGCTGTCAATAGCCCTTTGTAGTCCTATCAAGAATGAAGCCGTAATTGGAAACTGGGGAGTATCCAGTGGAACTTTTAAACGGGCTCTTTATGAGCTGAATTTTACCCCTCATCACAAGCTACCTTTGAAGCTCCTCTCAGTTTCAGAAATAGTTTCTGTGTGTAATCGGGCAGGGAGCGAGGAAGCCCTATGCATAGTTTGGATATATGGTACTGCACTTGAGATTCTATAGTTCCCAGCCAAGGCACTGACTTGCAAGAAATGCAAAAGAAGTTCTGTCTAACATTTCTTAACAAGCCTGGATTTTCAACAGATTCACACAACATTTTTTCCCCCCATTCAAAATCAGTTGACCTTTTCAGTGATTTCGGATGTGTGAAACTGGCTTTGTGAGTGTTTCAAAAGATAATCTGGATTCAGCAGGCTTTCCTATAAAATGTTGGTGACCCTGTTGCAGGCTGAATCTGGTATTTATTTATTTTTTAAGCATTTGCAGGAACTGGTCAGCACTATTGAAAACATCTACTGGAGTTGATTTTGCTATGTCAAAAACAGTTGCCAACATTTCCCCTTACTTTAATGAGGCCATTCAGAACAAATAGCCTTTCACTGCTCTGCCATAACACCATGTTCCAAATCTTCTTTTGGAGATTTAAATTTCCTTGGAACATGATTGGTTTGCTTTTAGCATAACATTATGCAGATGGGCATGTATGTTACAGCAAACTTTCTAAATTTGGAAAATACCATTATTCAAGTATGGAACTCAGAATCAGTATGATTGGAAATGACAGAATATTGGAAATTGGCATAACAGTATTAGTTCCATTTGGGTTTTTTTTTTAAAAAAAACACGTTTGTCAGGGGTTCAGAAGGAGAGACACAGGAGGGGGAGCAAATGGAGAGTGAGGAGGAGGAGTACGAGGGGGGCGCAGGCAGTGACAGTGGCCAGAGTTATTCCACAAGCCTCTCTAGCGAATCGGAGGACTCACAGAAGGGAGCGCCGGTGGCCAGAGCAAGGGAGATTCCAAGGGAGAAACCTCAAGAGGGAGGGGCCAGCGGGGAGTCCCTGAACAGCAGCTGGAGATCAGGGCCAGCGTCTCCACCAGAGCGCAGTGGGGAGGGGGAGTCCCAGGAGTCGGGACCAGTGTCCTCACCACCAGAGGGAGGAGAGGAGTCAGGTTTGGCAACACCCACATCAGGAAGCGGGGAAACGGTCAGAAGGAAAGTCACCGGCTGGGCGCGCGCGCCAAGTTCAAATGTACAGGAGCGCGGCACAGCGGGGAGCCCGGGAAGGGAGCCAGGTCCTAAAGCCCGCCGGAGGGAGGGGCAAGACTCAGGAGGCTCCGCGTCAGAGGAGTCCAGGAAGGAGGGAACCCCAGAGGGCAGAAGGACCCAACGCAGGAAAGAGCAGCGCAAGAGGTGGAGCCGGGCTAGAATCTTAAACTGGTGTGGGTGGAGCAGTGAGTCAGAGGGGACTTAGCCGGTCTAGCGTTAAGATGTGGGTCTGCGCGCCCAGAGCTTGGAAATGGAAACTAAACTTCAATAAAGACTTTTGTATATAATATCCACTGGGCGTTGGTCCTCTGTGAGCTGGGACCTAGCGGCAGTCCTGACAACGTTTATACCTCCTCTTTCTACATATTGTAAAGGAGGGCCACATATAACTTAAATCATGTAATATTAACAAAATTAATTGTGGGGCAGCAAAGAGAGACATTGCAAAATTCTCGGCCTTGCAACTAACTTTTTATGACAGACTCTTTGAACTAAGATGTTGTTTTTTTAAAAAAAAATGTGGTCAGTATTCTGTTCTGGCAAAATCCCTTCAAATCGATACAACGTGGTTCTCTTTTAAACAAAAATGCTGGGGTGTGATTGATGGTGGCTGGCTCACCACAAAAATCAGTTTAAAGAGTGAAAAGCTATATTGTGAGCTAAATTGCAATTGTACCAGTGGATTGCACTTTTAAATGATTGGCAGAGAACACAGATTTAGGGAGTAAAACCAACCACTGAAACAAGTTTCAGGGTTACGCTGCCTATGTTGGTGCCAAATTCTTGCCCTCTGGTAGACATGATATGTTCTGTGTGAATGCTAAAAAGGCTTGAAAAATGCAAGATGTAACTTAGACTGGATCAGAGCAAAGGTCCTTTTAGCCTTGCATTTCCCAGCCAAAGAAGACCAAAAGAGAAAGCCAGACCTATTGCTCACTATGCCATATTATTGAAAGCACACCAAACCCAGGAGAGAGAGAAAATTGTTTCCTTCTATGTAAAAGTCATCAAAACTCATTGTAATCTCTGTTTTCGTGTTATTTAAGGGCTTTAAAACAATTGGCTTTTATACCACTATGAATGTCATAACTATTTGCAATGTTTCCAAAAGAACTCAAAATTATTTTCAGGGTTCGTTTTCTTTTATGATGTCATAGAGGGTGAGATTTTGTGTGTGTCTCTTTTTTCAAAGTGTTGTTCTACAGCTCTGTTCTTCCACCATTAGGCGGCCTGCATCACTTGAGTTTTCAGTGCATTTTGTTAGCCAACAGAGTATAGAGTAAAGGCTTGCCCCAGAAGACTGAAGGTCTGGATGCGGGGGCTGAATCCTGCAGACACTCGTGAGTTTCTTTGAAGCTTCTGTAGATGTGCTTTCACAAAGATTTCCCCGGATTTACAAAACTGTTTCTTAGAAGTAAGAAGCAAAGCGCTTGAACCCGGCTGTGCCAGTTGCCTGCAGGATGAAACCTCTACGGTGAATGATGAAAGGTCCATTGTTTGAGACTTTAGGCTGCTGGATCTGGCTTTGCCATGCAGTGCCTGAACGGAAAGAGAAGTCCAGCATGCTTATTTTGGTTCATAATGGACGGTAGTCTTTGCACCCTTTGCATATTGTGTATTTTAACACTGAAGATGATCAGCTTCTGTTCAAATGCTTGGCTGGATTACAATGACTCTCAGACTAACTATGCATACTGTGTAGAGTGTATTCCCTGATTTATACAGTGTAACTATGACAAGATGTCACCTTTTTGTTCGCTGTTGCCGTTTGGTAGGTCTCCTTGTCTAGAACCGTGGTTTCCAGACCTGTGGGTCTTCGCCAACTAACACAGCAACACAATTAGAGCATATCTCATGGGCAGGAAGAGCATAGAAATCATAGGGTGGAAGGGACCATGAGAATCATTTAGTCCACCTCCCTTGCAATGCAGGAACCTTTCGCCCAACACGGGGTTTGAACCTTTAACCCTGAGATTAAGAGTCTTGTGCTCTACCAACTGAGCTATCCCTCATCCCCCAGGAAGCTGAGTTGGGCCCTCAGCCCATCTGGCCCAAAGTCTCCCATCACCTCCCACCTGATCCTTTTAACTGAAGTTGGCAGGAGCTGAATCTAGGAACATAGGGAGCTGGACCCATTGGTCCATCTAGCTCAGTGTTGTGAGTGCTGATTGGCAGCTCTTCTGGGAGTCTCTCTCCCAGCCATACCTGGAAATGCTGGCAATCAAACCTTATGCACACAGAGCCAATGCTCTACCACTGAGCCCGATATGCATAGCCTGTTCCCCACTGAGAATCCAGGACCAAAGAAACAACTTAGTCTATTGCTCATATCCTCTGCTATTGCTAAATTATACCATCACTCCATTGCCCACAGAGAACGGGTAGGAGACTGGGCTGCTTATATCTCTCTGAATCCTCAGCAACTTTAAGTAAGTGGTTGTCCTTGCCCTACAATGCTCCTTCCCTTTTCCAGGCATTCCAGCAGCATAAAGCTGATATGGCAATTGCTTCCAGGGCTACAGCTTCGGAGCCACTGTTGTAGAAACCGGAGCCATGTATGTTGTTTCTCCACAATTCATCAGTGCATCACACATAAATGTTTGCTAGAAGGGGCTTCCAAACGCCTTTCAACTTTACGGCTACACGTTGTCCTCCCTTGTAGTGTGAATGTGCCTTCCTAACTTTACTGCTAGGATGTCCTAGATCTTTAGTATAAGTGTACGGGTCGAGTTAAAGTTCTTTCAGAGCGGGTTCTGTTGGCTTCCAGAAGGTAAGGAGCGACGCTTTAAACCAGTTTGTTGACTGAGAGTTGAATGTTATGGTACAGCTTTGACACCAGTTTGTTACGGCACACTTTTGTCACCGGTATGTTACGGCACAGCGTTGTCACCGGTTTCCTTCCCCCTAGCTGTCTTGTGTACAGTGCTGTGCCTATCACGTTCTTACTCTTTGTGACTAGCGTATTGTAACTTAACAGAAGTTTCTTTTTCCTTCCTTGGTGCGTGTATATAACCCTTCTCTTGTCGATACTTCTCTGCATGCTTTGGGGTGCAAATTAGCTGTGTGGCCGGCTGTTTTGCGCATGTCGGGGTGCCCGTCTAACCTCTTACTCTTCTCTTCTGTTATCACCAGGCCTCCTGAACCCGTTTACAGCACTGTGAACAAATTCTGTGATAAGCCACCTTCTCCTAGGCACTATTCCCCTGTCGAGTGTGACAAAAGCTTCCTCCTTTCAGCTCCCTATCCCCACTACCACCTAGGCCTGCTCCCTGACTCTGAGATCATCAGGTACTGCATGTGCTTCTTCCTCACTTCCTCATACGAGAATGCATGGGCGCGGCTCAAGTGCGCGGTATTAGGTTCCACCTTCCACCTTCACAGGAAGGCTCCCTCTGCAGAAAAAAACACAACCTTGTGCTCACTTCGCTTCCACCTCACTGGCTTAAGAGGAAAGGGCCGGCCTTATATTTATTCATTTTTATTGTATTTAGAAGATGCTTTCAGCCGCTCAGTCAGCAAGCTCTCTAAGCGACATATAAGTAGGGTTGGGTTTGGGGCCTTGGCAGCAGCGCAGACACCAGAGAAAGGATGTTGGGCAGAAAGGAAGAGATGGATGTGTATCATTCGGTTGCATTTTATATCCTAGCTTTCCTGCAAGTCGCTTTCTCCTTCTGCCCCCATTTTGTTCTTGCAGCACACCTGTTAGGCTGAAAGAAGGTGACTGGCCAAAGATCACCCATTGAACACCATGGCTGAGTGGGAGATTTGAACCTGGGTCTTCCGGGTCCTAGTTCAACAATCTATCCAGTGCACCATATAGGAATTAGCTTTCTAAAGAGTCAAGAGGTTGTTGCCCACCTAGACGAGTGTTGTCTACTCCAAATGGCACCGGCTCTTTAATGACTGTAGCTAAGCAGATCTCAGTCTGCTTGGTGCCTGTATGAGTGATGGCCTGGGTACCAAGTGTACAACCACCTTGAGTTCTGTGATGGAGGAAAGGTGGAATATAAACGCAAGGAAATAAATGTCAGGGATTCTGTAGCATGCATTGGCAAAGGGCTGGACGAGAGGACCTTTGAGGTCCTTGTCCATTCTGTGATACCACATGAGAAATCCTGTTGGCCTTTCCTTTCCCCCCTGAGCATCTCGGAGCAGCTTGCTAAAGGGCAAAACCAGGAACAACACAGAGATCCCCCTCAAAGCAGGTCCTGGAATCGAGCTTCGGGGAGACTGTGGGATTTGTCGTGTCTGTACCAAACAGATTTGATTCATTCCCTGCGAGGAAGATGCTTCTCCGCATCCTTACAATGACAGCGTTTGGTTCCGCTGTGTGGCGCAGCAGGCGAGCAAGAGGGAAATGAAGGGGGCACAGCAGAGGCATCCTAGAAAGCAGGCAGGGGATTGGGGTGGGGAGCCTGCCTCTCGGGGAGATGTGTATCAGCTGAGCACTGCAGGGTGCAACTTAGCATTAATTAAAGGATTAAGATTCAGCAGCGGCACAGACACAGGCTGAGCTAATCCACTGTATCAACCATTTCACACCGGTTCTCAGGGACCGTGCTGCTCATGTACATTTTGTTTCAAGATGCATATCGTCAAGTTAATATCCAACAGCCATCCAGGGCTTTGCTAGCTTTTTACGAGCTTGCTCAATAGGTGTATTTAGAGTGCTGCCAGCTGGCCACTTGCCCCAGCAACAGTAGCCCAAGGTGAGCAAAGGGGAAAACCACAATAAGAGATTTGCTGCTCCTGGCTTTTTCGCTGGGGTGCGTGTGCTGTTTTAGGTACCTCTTGCAACACGAGTGGGGAATCTTTTTCAGCCACATTGCCTTCTGCGCAAGCTTCTGAGGGCTGCATGTCTGTGGTTGGTGGGTCCCAGGAGAGGAAGGGGGCAGAGTAGTTTCAACAAACACTCCCCTCTATTCTCCATCCAGGAAAGGAAGAGAGATTTGTCCTTGTCCATCCCTAGGATGCAGCCCTTGGAAGGTTATCCAAAAGGGAATGTGGCCCTAGAGCTAGAAAACTGCAAAAAAAATAAAATAGGGATAACTGGGTGATCTATGCCAGAAGGCAGAATCCTATGCACGCTTGACTGTAAGTAAGCCCATTGAACGCAATGGGGATGTATAGGGCTGCCCCATGTGCTGCTCTTAGTACTAAACATGCCCTAGTTGTTTGCTGCCAGGATGCAATATTCACAATGCCCCCTCTGCAAAAATAAAAGAGGTTTGTTGAGTTAGCTTATTTATAATTAAACCTGAACAAAATCTCATTTAAGTTTGAAATTGTCTGCAGCGATGAGCAAATCAGGTTCTGCTTCAGTAGACTGGGGTTTGTGGTTTTTTCCCCCATGCACATTAAATGGATTAAAGAAAGGTCTTCATTTTATCCAGTTGTTTGCTTTGCATTTCAAATTTGCCTTTTTGTTAAAGCAAAACTGCCCATGGCTTTTAGATAAGGAGGCCGCCTTCTGAAGCAAAGAGGCTCTGGGTACCTTTGCAAACAGCATGTTGGGGAAATGTTCCTCAAATGCATCCCCACCCACTTCATATGCCACAACAGTGGGGGAAGGTGGACCTAAGGCAGCCTTGAGGTTTGATGCAGCTATTGGTTGGATCTCTTGCTCCATTGGCTGGCTTACATGATGCAGACTCACCTGGCAGCAGTGAGGAGCAGTCGCACCAGTACTCTGAGAGAATTGGATTTCCCACTAGGTTAGATTACTGCAAGCTATTACACATGGGAAGGGACATGGGTGGCGCTGTGGGTTAAACCACAGAGCCTATGGCTTGCCGATCAGAAGGTCGGCGGTTCGAATCTCCACAATGGGGTGATCTCCCGTTGCTCGGTCCCTGCTCCTGCCAACTTAGCAGTTCGAAAGCACATCAAAGTGCAAGTAGATAAATAGGTACCGCTCAGGCAGGAAGGTAAACGGCTTTTCCGTGCGCTGCTCTGGTTCACCAGAAGTGGCTTAGTCTTGCTGGCCACATGACCCGGAAGCTGTATGCCAGCTCCCTCGGCCAGTAAAGCAAGATGAGCATCGCAACCCCAGAATCGGTCATGATTGGACCTAATGGTCAGGGGCCCCTTTACCTTTTTATTACACATGGGGCTGTCTTTGAAGACGGCTCAGAAACTGCAGGTGGTGCAGAATTCAGTGGTCAGGTTGCTGAGGCAACACGGTCTGAGCTTGCATTACCAATCCCGGCCCAACTGCACTAAGTACCAAATAATTTCTGGGCTCGGTTTCAAAGTGCTTCTTTTGACTTATAAAGTCTTGTGTGGCTCAGGACCCAAATACCTCAAGGACCACCTCTCCCCATGTGAACCAACCTGGACCCTGCAATTGTCACCGAAGTCCTTTGTGTATGTGTCCCCTCCACGGGAGGTGCAGAGGTGGCAACAAGAGAACAGGCCTTCTCTGTGGTGGCCCCCTTGTTCATTGAATGTTATCCTCAGGGAGGATAACATCTGGCACTATCACTATGTGATTTTAGGCAACAGGCCTCTTATTCACCCAGGCCTTTGGATCTCAATTTTCTGTTTATATTTCAGCAGGAGAGACAGGAGTTGGATCTGATAAGTAGATTAGACAGACAGACAGACAGAGATGATAGATAGACGATAGATAGATGATAGATAGATAGATGATAGATAGATAGATAGATAGATAGATAGATGATAGATAGATAGATAGATAGATAGATAGATAGATAGATGATAGATAGATGATAGATAGATAGATAGATAGACAGATAGATGATAGATAACTTTAGGTTGTTTTATACTTGTTTTTAATGTTCATTTTTTGCAAGTTGCTTTGAAAAAGCAACTAACCAATGTAACGATAAATAAATAAATAATGTAGCATCACTCTGGAGCATTGTGGGAAATTCATCATGCAGTTGATTATTCCCATCCTCAACCACACAAAACTGATTGGTGCACCAGTTTTTTGTTTTTCTTTTGCGGGGGGCAGGGATGAGTCAGTGATGGGACTCCAGAACCCCTGTAGCTGCTTGAAGGTGCTTGATTCTTTCACCAGACCTGTGTCTGCTACCTGCTGGTAGTGTCAATTCGGTTTCCATAAACCATGTTTCATTCCAGCCATTCACGGCCCTAATTTCACTACACCCTTTCTATGTGCATGAATAGTGCGCCCTTTCTGTGTGCATGAATTGTACACCCACCAGCATTGCACGGATGAAAACAGGACTCTCTTTCAGCGAGGGATGGGGGGGGGAACCTATAGCACTCCCCCCCCAAGGCTGCTGAACTACAACTCCCTTCATCCCATTGGCTGGAGCTGATGTGAGTTGGATTCCAGTGTCTGTATAGGGTCACAGGTTTCCCAGCACTGCTTCTAACCAACAGATAAAGCAAGGCGATAAAGGCTGAGGTGCAACTTCTGCCTGTTGTTTCCCTGTTAATTTGCTGACTCCTCTCTCTGACTCCCCACACCCCTGCTATTTTAACATTTCAGATTGTGGCGTGTGTGTTTTATCTCGCTGCCATGCTTGTCGTTTTTGGCATTTTCCCAAGTCACTTTGAGCAGCGTTTTTCTATGAAAGGCAACTGGTCCATTCACAAACTTACAGCTGTTTACTCAGAAATAAGCCTTGCTCTCTTCAAGGGGGCTTATTACCAAGTCAGTCTACATAAGATTGCAACCTTAAACATCATTGTTATTGCTTTTATTAATAACAAAAACGATGGTGGCGGTTTCTCGAACTTCACAAACCAAATCTTGCTAAGCCTTTAAGGAGATCTTGGAGTGCTGAGCTTGGCATCTCTGCCTTTATTTAATCAGCTCCAGCAGCACTGACTGCATGTGTGCTTTTAAGCCTTGGAGGGCCAAGGTGAAATCACAGCCCTAGCTTCTGTTTGTGAGCGGACTCTGTTATTATATCTAATTCAATAGAAAACAATATTTCATTCATGAGCCCATGCATCATTTTTTATGTCTGTATTGCTTTTTTCCTTGGAGTCTGTATTCCCTCCTTCCTTCCTTCCTTCCTTCCTTCCTTCCTTCCTTCCTTCCTTCCTTCCGTTTCTTCTTATGGTTGAGATTGTTGTGTTTCTGCACGCTGCATGCGCCACCTTTAATTACTGTATTTTTTGCTCTATAAGACTCACTTTTTCCCTCCTAAAAAGTAAGGGGAAATGTGTGTGTGTCTTATGGAGCGAATGCAGGCTGCGCAGCTATCCCAGAAGCCAGAACAGCAAGAGGGATTGCTGCTTTCACTGCGCAGCAATCCCTCTTGCTGTTCTGGCTTCTGAGATTAAGATTTATTTTTTTCTTGCCTTCCTCCTCCAAAAACTAGGTGCGTCTTTTGGTCTGGTGTATCTTATAGAGCGAAAAATACGGTAATTGAAGCTTCAGTCCTATTCAGCAGTAAGCCCCATTGACTTCAGTAGGACCTATCTCTTTGTAGACATGTTAACACTTCTGCTGCAAGTTTACTTTCTGTCACCTCTGCAACCAGCAGAGCCTTTGGGTGCATTCAGTTACAGGGCAGGTTGCATGCACGGAAACCATTCTTCAAAAGACTGTGGCGCAACCACCGTTCTTTTAAGAAGGTGAGGGGGTTTCAGTCCACATTTAAAAAATGAAGCTGCCTAATTCACATTTGCTGAAACAATAGAAACACGGCCATCCCCCAAAATCCACATGTCTCCAAATTTTGATGTGCAGTTCTCTTGCTGTGTAATATGCACAGAAATGCATATACTGAAGCAAAAAGGGCATTAAAATGCATATATTAGTAAAAGTAACATTTAAAATACATTATATAAGGGGAATTTGCTTTGCAAAAAATGTGTGTATTAGGTGAAATCTGTACTAAAATACATGAATTTGCGTGAGGACTTGTGTTGTTGTTGTTGTTGTTGTTAATTAAAAATTTGAAAACTGAGGAACTGAGAAAAACCAAAACTGACATATTCAACCAGCCCTAGAATTTGCTGAAAAAGCAGAAGGAAAGAGAAGTGATTTGGAAAACGTCTATGTTGGGTTTGTCTCTACACCTATCACAACTCAATTAAAACTTTTTGCACATACCCTCACTTCCATGGACAATAGTGTGCTATCAACTGTGCTGTTGTTTTTTGAAGATACTTGTTCAGATGTGCGCACTCCAGATCATCCAACAAATCAAAATAATATAAAAGTAAGCAATATGGTTCAAAACATGGTAGAATGTTGCTGGAGATAGGTTAGCATTGCCTGTCTTTGCCTCAAAGCAAAGAATATTGTGCAATGTGTTCTGCTCCACTGGAATACTGTGGGAGGGAAGCTCATGACCTCCAACAGTATACAAATTCAAGGCTCATAAATTTAGCTGTGTTGCTCATCACGAATCCGTGTAAATTTGGGGGCTGTTTTGGTTGCATGTTTGTTCATAAATGTGGATGTTACATACATTGGTTTGAATTTCTGGCACACTTCTTAAGACGAATTGGAGAGGGTGAGTTAAAATTCTGCAGATTGTTTCCTTTCCTTTCCTCCAAAAGAAGTCATTCCATCAGCTGGATTGTTCTGTAGTCCTCTTCTTTGCACTTTCCCAGGTGGAAAGGGAGTCCGTAAGCTGTTCCTTTTCAAAGCATCCTCAAGACGCCAGACAGACATAGCCAGTTTCCCTGAAGGAGTTGCGAAACAGAACTGTGTTTGACTTGCCTCATTGGCCGACTTTACATTTTTCTGTTCCATTCAATTAACTCGTCAAAGTCATCTGTGCAGACAGGACAGGGAGGAGGAAGAGAGCAACCATGTTAAATTAGCATCAAGCTAGTCGGTTCTGCAGTTGCTGTGTTTGCAAACTACTTTGGTTACCCGCCATATTCCAATTCCATACACATTTTCCCCAATCAGGCAGTGGGTGGGTGGGGGGGCCTCTGATAAAGGCACACAGAATGCCTTTATCTATCCCATTCACTTCAATGGAACAAGTGCCTGCATCTCTGCTCCATTGAACTAACTGGAGTTTTGTATGTGCCTCGGAGGGCACATGAAGATCTATGCTGCAGTGATCGTGCTCCAAAGGGCTACAATAGGAGCATGTCCCATTATCTTCAACATAGGGAATACCTGTGAGAACAATGGAATTCCAGGCATGAATCATTCCTCACTAGATCGTACAATGATCTATGCAACTGTGGCAGGGTCCCCCAACTGATCCTGGGCTCACCACAACACTGATAAAACCAGTGAGTCCCACAAGATAACTTCGGGGAGGCCATTAGAGGGTTCACAGCTCCACATGAGAGCTGTGGATTTTCCATATTTTGCTGTTGTGGCTGCTTCGGGTGTTAGCAATGCCATCTGGCAATGCTGAAATAACTATCTGGGTCAGTAGCCACAATCAGATATATTTTCAATTGGTGGAACATGCCATGCAGGATAACCAAGAGCAATGACTTTCCAGCATAACAGATCAGCTAAGCTGTGCTGTTGAAGACAAAGAGATATCTAAGCATGCCTTGTGGGGACTTACTGTAAGCCAGTGACATGTATACACTGGGGAGAAATGCGTACAATCTTGATTTTATCATTTTCCCCTGCAGCAGTTTCCGAGAAACAACTAGCTGTTAAGAAATGGGTCAAATTATGCAACCAGTGATGGTCATTCTTAACTGGCAACAGCCCTTCAGGGTCTTGTGTGGAGAGTCTTCTGCACTCTCTGTTATCTGATGCCTGGGACCAAATGGACTAGGGACTGTTTAGATGCAAAGTATAGGAACATAGGAAGGTGGCTTATGCTGAGCCAGACCATTGGTCCATCTAGCTCAACAATGCCTACTAAAGGTAAAGGTGAAGGGACCCCTGACCATTAGGTCCAGTCATGGCTGACTCTGGGGTTGCAGTGCTCATCTCGCTTTATTGGCCGAGGGAGCCGGCGTAAAGATTCCGGGTCATGTGGCCAGCATGACTAAGCCACTTCTAGCGAACCAGAGCAGCGCACAGAAACACCATTTACCTTCCTGCTGGAATGGTACCTATTTATCTACTTGCACTTTGAGGTGCTTTTGAACTGCTAGGTTGGCAGGAGCAGGGACTGAGCAACAGGAGCTCACCCCATCATGGGGATTCAAACCACTGACCTTCTGATCGGCAAGTTCTAGGCTCTGTGGTTTAACCCACAGCGCCACCCGCGTCCCATATTTCCTACTACTAAATTATTATTATTCCTGCGGAACGCCCTCCCATCACATGTCAAGGAAACAAACAACTATCTGACTTTTAGAAGACATCTGAAGACAGCCCTGTATGCAGAAGTTTTTAATGTTTGATGTCTTACTGTGTTTGGTGTTTTAATTTGTTGGAAGCCACCCAGAGTGGCTGGTGGAAACTCGAAATGACGACTTAGCCCAATGTACTGTCTCCACTCAGGAACACGCATATTACTTCTCTGAACCCCAGATCTATGTCGTATTTTGGATCGTCCAGAGCTTGTTGCAATAAGACCGAGAGGCTTTGCGAGCAAATGTTTTTATTTATTCCTCCTTTCTTTCCTGTCTATGCAGTCATTCCCAGCACAGCACAGTGACCCGGCCACCCACCGTGAGCATACAGCGGAGCCTTTCTGTGGAAGGGTAAGAGTTTCACTTGGGTCATTATTGCTTTACACCAGTTTTGTGCCACATTGAGTAATATGCAGTTATTTGAGAGTGTACATACATGGACAACTGTGTGCAATTCATATGTGCATTCCTGCTCCCTAACTCTCAGAACAGCGCTACCTATGATGCCACAGGCAATCCCCTATCTAGGCAGCTGGCAGGTTCAAATCTGCTTTGTCTCAGAAACAGGTGCTCCTTCCACTATTCCCTGAACAGCTTTTGTATCTGTCCCAGACAAAAACAGGCAGTGTGCTTTTCCTGAGCACTGTGCTTCCAGTTCTGGCAATAGTTTGTGGGTTCTATGAAATGGGGTAAAAAATACCTGCCCATTCAGAGTGAGGACAGCAAGCATTTGCCCTTCTCAATTGGCTTTGTAACATGGTCACATTCTCCAGTCCTGATTGGTTGTGTGGCAATGTAACAGCATGCCACACAGCAAAGTAGCTGCTGGAAATAGGGGCAGAAAGAAAGGGAAAATCTGGAAGGGGGCAGCTGACATGGTGAAGGGCTGTAGATCAGTGGTAACATCTCCCTTACATGCAGAAGGTCCCTGGTAGAAGGCCATAAACCTCTGCCAGTCAGTGTACAGACAGTGCTGAGCACACTATAAAACAGCTCTGAATGTATGTGGAAGGGCCTTAGCTCAGTGGTAGAGCATCTGCTTTGCACACAGAAAGTTGGAGGTTCGATTCCCAGCTTCTCCAGATAGGATAAGGAACTGCTACTGTCTGAAATTCTTCCAGTCAGTGTAGGCAATACAAAGCTAGATGGATCAATGGTCTGACACAGTATAAGGCAGCTTATTACGGTCTTCCTATAGACTGTATTCAATGCCAGTCTTATTCAGAGCAGAACTGTTGAAACTAATGGGCATGACTAACTTAGCTTCATTCATTCCAGTTTGGCTGCACTAGATAGCCCTGAAGTCATGCAAGGTGCCTAAAGACGGACTTTATCTTAAGTTTTGCTCACCTCCATGTCCAAACTGAGCTCCTCTTTTCTTCACGGAGTTGCTGTGTTTGGAAAAAAATGTACTGCTGGGGGAGCCGGAGAATGTCCTCGAGGAACCAGGTCTATCCTATCCCCATCTGACTTCTCTGTGTTGATAGCTCACCAAGGCTTTTATCAGAGTACATGGCATGCAGAGATGGCTGCTGCCTATTGGGACCATTAGGGTGGAAGGCAAAAAAGGCAGAGCTGGAGCCCATGACAGAGTCAGCCAATGACAGGCAGAGCCAACTAATTCCAGTTCTGACTCCATCCTCCTCCATGCTGAGCTCTGCAAGGGCAAACCTGAGACTCAGGAGGAAGCTGGTGGGAGCTGGCTGAGGGCAAACTGAGGTTAGTGGGTTAGCTCCCCATTCACCCTAATGGACCAGCCTTCACTGAGTTCATGGTATGCAGGGACTTTTCCCAATAGCCTATCCTCTGTATGTTTTGGTTTAAAACTCCCATAAGCCCCAGCCTACATGGCCAACAGTCTTGCAGGGCTTCAGGAGAAGAAAAGGCTCAAGAGTAAAGCCTACACAGAACCAGAGTGGAGTTTTTAAGACGGTTGGATGGCGTGTCGTACGACTCTTTTCGGCAAATGTTGTCAAATGTATTGCTCTGCTTTCCTTTGGATCACATCAGCGAGGTCGAGAGTGGAGTCTTGTCACAGCCCAGGACCTCCATACACACTACCCAAGCTTGCGCCCATGGAGGTCACTTTGGTGCTGCTTTGTTGTTGTTTAGTTGTTTAGTCATGTCTGACTCTTTGTGGCCCCATGGACCAGAGCACGCCAGGCACTCCTGTCTTCCACTGCCTCCCGCAGTTTGGTCAGACTCATGCTGGTAGCATTGAGAACACTGTCCAACCATCTCGTCCTCTGTCGTCCCCTTCTCCTTGTGCCCTCCATCTTTCCCAACATCAGGGTCTTTTCCAGGGAGTCTTCTCTTCTCATGAGGTGGCCAAAGTATTGGAGCCTCAGCTTCAGGATCTGTCCTTGCAGTGAGCACTCAGGGCTGATTTCCTTCAGAATGGAGAGGTTTGATCTTCTTGCAGTCCATGGGACTCTCGAGAGTCTCCTCCAGCACCATAATTCAAAAGCATCAAACAATGCAGGAGGCAGCAGTTGTGAATTACCAGTGTCTCCAGCCACAGCAGGCGCTGTGATTTCTCAGAGTTTTGACTTCAACCCCAGGTGCACATTCCGTTGTCTCTTCAGACAGATGGATGCCAACAACTAGGTTGAGGAAGACTGCTCAACAGAGATTACCTTTTCCTGTTTGGGCTATTTTGGGGGGGAGTGGCACCCGATCTATTGGGAACTTATTCAGTGCAATCCCCATTTATACTTCTGGCGCCATTTCAGCGAGTCTTGCTCAGGAGAACTTATCAGTGGACCGGTCTCTTTGTAGCAACAATTTTAGCTCCCTTCTCTGGTGGGTAGCATCTATTCCTACTTTCCCCTGGTCTGCACCTAAAACAAAACAAAAAACATTATATGACCAATGTTGGATGCTACACATGCCTGCAGCTTCTGAAGAATCTCATCTTTGTTGCTCCAAAATCCCTGGAGCATGGTGAGAAATAAAAATAGAGGAAAGCAGGTGGGGGGAAGAGAGAGAAAGAGGAATGAAATGTGTTTAACTATGGATGGCAAGAACTGTGGGTGCTCAGAAACTGGACTGCCAGCTCCATCTACTGGCCGGATGCAGGAAATGTATTTTATAGCAGTCCATTCTATTTAACGAAAGGTCTGTGCCCATAGCAGAACTGAGTGGCAGAGTTTCGAACTGTGACTGTGCCACAAGTGCAAGTGAAGACCTCTCCCACATCCCCACCAAGCGGGAGAAAGACCCTCTTCCAAAGATCTCAAAATCCAGTCAGGTTCGCATGAGGAGATATGGTATTTCAGATAACTTGGACCTAAGCCGTGTATTTGCGATTCTATTGGATTCCCAGTTGCTGCTGATTTACATTGGCACGTGTCTATATATGTTTGCCTATGTCAACAAAAAGGGAAGTATCTCATTGGTCAATACGATATTAGGATAAGGCAATAGTAAGAATGGAGGATGAAATTGATGGACTATGCAGAATTAGATAAGAAGGATTCGAAACCTGCGGGACCAGAGATTCTCAGAAGACTGGAGTAAATTTATGGACTGTTTGAAAAGTAATTGTGATGAACAGATTATGCTAGTAGGTTAGCAAGTAGTTTTGTAAGGTGAATTATTTGAAATATTGCAAAAAAGACAATGAGGAGAATTATTAGTTAAAGATAATTAAAGGAAATATGAAATTAAGAAATGCATAATACGTGATAAGAACGGAAAATCATCAGAGGTGTTGACGGAAGTCCAAAAAATATTGTATAAGAGGAGAAGTTCTGTTGTATGAATGTTAATATGTTAAAAATGTATAAAACACAAAGAGATAGCTGAGGGAAGAGAAAGTGAAGAAAAAAAGGATATGGCAACAGCACAGCAAGCTGCCTTGTACTGAATCAAACACAATGGTCCATCTAGCACTTGTTATTATGGAAGGAAATGGAAAGTAACTACTCAACAGGAGACATATACAATCCAGGCAGCCCAAGACATTTTGGCACCTGAGGCTGGCTTTAAAATGGTCCCTCTTCCACCCCACAAGGGAAGAAGAGGTCAGGGAATATCTACATCAGGAGCAAATGGGCAGGGGTTGAGAAAGATCAACATTGGGATCCTGGTGGACCCTTCTGCCCAAAGCGGTCTTCTCACCTTGCCTCATAGGTGGGCTGGTCCTGAATCCAGGTCTCTTAAATGAATGAGCAATGTCCTTTTCTTTCCACAGAGAACCTCGCAAAGTTGTCCTGCACAAGGGGTCAACGGGGCTTGGGTTCAACATCGTAGGCGGAGAAGACGGCGAAGGCATTTTTGTATCCTTCATCCTAGCGGGTGGGCCAGCCGACCTCAGTGGAGAGCTTCAGAGGGGAGACCAAATTTTATCTGTAAGTATTTCCTATGCACGGAATTAATTTTTAGTTAGTGTAGACCAGTGTTTCCCAAACTTGGGTCTCTAGCTATTTTTTGGACTACAACACCCATCATCCTCACCACTGGTCTTGCTAGTTAGGGGTGATAGGAGTTGTAGTCCAAAAACATTTGAAAACGCAAGTTTGGGAAACACTGGCACAAGCCATACACTGTGAGCTAGATGACCAATTGCTCTTAGATTTAGCACAACTTCCTAGGTACCCAAATGATGCTTTGGTTACCAGCAAAATCTGTCACTGTGATAGGCTGTTCTACTCCAACAGCCACCGAGGGTCAAGAGAAGGAGAGAATTGATCACTCCTCCAGTTCCTGGTCCAGCAAACAGGGTCTGTGTTGGCAATATCTCTCCTTGGTCTATCTGCAATCCTGCCTTTTAGCATCATAGCAACTTGCCAAGTTAGACTGTTGGTTTATCAACACTGTCTACATTGGACAGGCAGTGGCTCTCCATGGTTTCAGAATTTGTTCCCAACTCTACCTGAAGATGCTAGAGATTGAACCTAGGATCTTCTTGTGCAAGGCAGATGCTCAGGCAATGAGATATGGCCTCTGCAAATCAGGGCAGGCAGGGAGACAGAGAGGCATCTTCTCTGTTTTTTTTTATAATATTTTTTATTAAGTTTGTAAAGTACAGAAAAAAGAATAAAGAGCATGTTATAAAAGTAGAATAAGAAGATTACAAATTTTCTTGTTCTTTTTTCCAAATCTACTGGACTTCCCCACATCCTCCCAACCCTGCATTCTCTGTAAAGAGAGGCATCTTCTCTGATCCTGTTGAGTCCTGCCTCTCTCAACATTCCTTGCCTACTTTTCCATCACGTGCTGAGAACCCGAAACAGTTCATTGCAGGAGGGATCTCAGGTTGACATTCAGTTACCCCTTTCCCCCTAGAGAGCAAAGAACCAAGTTTTATGGATGTCTTTAGTTATTTATTTTTATTTTTATTTGCTTTAAGAGAGCCAGCGTGGTGCAGTGCATCTGGTGAACTGGGTTCGCTTCCCTGCTCCTCCACATGCAGCTGCTGGGTGACCTTGGGCCAGTCACACTTCTCTGGAGTCTCTCAGCCTCACACACCTTACAGAGTGTTTGTTCTGGGGGAGGAAGGGAAAGGAGATTGTTAGCCGCTTTGAGACTCCTTTGGGTAGTGATAAAGCGGGATATCAAGTCCAAACTACTACTACTCCTCTTCTTTTTCTTCTTCTTCTTCATCTTCTTATTCAGATCAAGTCTGCCATCTAGTGGGTATGAATGAGCATGGCATACACCCCAGGCACACTCTCAGATGAGCCATGCAGAGCTTGTTATCTCTGTGTTCTTAATGAATTGGACTACAGCTCTTCAATTCGTTTTCCAAATTTGCCATGGATTATATATCTATATGCACATAAGAAGGTTAGATTGGCCCCAGCCAGGGCCAGGGCCTTTTCAGCTCTGGCCCCGACCTGGTAGAACATCCTACTGCAGGAGATCAGGGCCTGCAAGACAGAGCTGTTCTGCCTGGCCTTTGGGTTGGACTCAGTCTAACCCTCCCCCCTGCTCATTTTTATTTTAATTTATTTTATTTGATGGAACCCCTTATATGGGATTTTGTATATAAATTTTCACTCACCTCTTATTGCTGGCCCATGTAAGACCAGCATGGATATTTGGCCCCGGTGAATATTTGACATTTTCTCCCCTTACAGCTTTGATCTACAGGCTACCACTAAAACAAGGCTGCATGTTAAGCTGCATTTTAAACTGTAGTCTAATTTATATTTCAATCAAGTGTTTGTTTGGGTTTGTTTTTTCTTTTTAAAAAATGTTTTTACTGTATTTATATTCGATGTTAGCCGCCCTAGCCCTGTCTTGGCCGGGGAGGGCAGGGTATAAATAAAAAAATATTTATTTTTATTTTTATTTTTATTATTATAAAAGCTTTGTAAGCCTTTGGATACGTTTTGCGCATTTAGCGCCTGCGACATTACCATAATTGCCCTTTCCTTTTTACACTGATAGCGTGGAATTTGGAAATAATGCTTCTCTAAGGAATGTGCAGAGTTAAATGAACACACATTTCCAGAGATCCCAAAGCTGGTTCTCAATTTCTGCTCGCAATCTGCCCCCCGAAACAAAACTCAGGTCAATGCTATCCTGATAGGAGCTGGTTTCATCATCAACATCCGTGTCAAACATTTCAAGAGAGAGAGTTTGATAGACATGAGACCACCATGAAAAAACGCCTTGGAGCTGATCTTATGATCAAGGATGGAGGCCTGGAGGACCTTTGCCCTCCAGATGTTGTCAGTCTGCAAATCTCATCAGCTCCAGCCAGCATGAATGATAGTCAGGGATGCTGGAAGCTGGAGTCCAGCAATGTCTGCAGGGCCGAAGGTTCCTACGTCATCAATATCTCGGGGACAAAGATAACAGACTGAAGTGGAACTTGACTGGCACCCAGTAAGCCTAGGCCACAGCAGCAGTCTTGAAGTACAGAGTCATCGTTGCCTGCAGTCACCTCTGGTCCGGTGCCAAGGAATTTTAGTTTATTTTGTAGCTGCATTCTCCGCAAGAGACAAATAAGCTGCTTGGCATAATCTTGGCATGCAAAAAACCCCAAAAAAACCCAACAACACCCAGTGCTTTGTGTTTCATCAGTCAAATGGAAGAGAAGCAATCATCCAATTAGGCTTTGTGTATTTCCTCCAGCGAATTTGGAATGGAGCAGAGTTTAAGTTAATCAAGCACAAATAACAACAATAAATGCATTCTTCCATATCCATCCCAAGTAAAAAAAATAAGGGGGGGATGTTGTTCAAGTCTTTTCCAAGGCAGTTGTTGTTGTTATTGTTTAGTCGTTTAGTCATGTCCGACTCTTCGTGACCCCATGGACCAGAGCACGCCAGGCACTCCTGTCTTCCACTGCCTCCCGCAGTTTGGTCAGACTCATGTTTGTAGCTTCGAGAACACTGTCCAACCATCTTGTCCTCTGTCGTCCCCTTCTCCTTGTGCCCTCCATCTTTCCCAACATCAGGGTCTTTTCCAGGGAGTCTTCTCTTCTCATGAGGTGACCAAAGTATTGGAGCCTCAGCTTCAGGATCTGTCCTTCCAGTGGGCACTCAGGGCTGATTTCCTTAAGAATGGATAGGTTTGATCTTCTTGCAGTCCATGGGACTCTCAAGAGTCTCCTCCAGCACCATAATTCAAAAGCATCAATTCTTCAGCGATCAGCCTTCTTGATGGTCCAGCTCTCACTTCCATACATCACTACTGGGAAAACTACACAGACCTTTGTTGGCAAGGTGAAGTCTCTGCAAGGCAGTTATCACTAAGCAATTTACTGAAGCAAGGCCACTGGTGGTTAGATTTCAGCAAAAACAAACACACACACACACACACAAAACACACACAAAACCAACAACAACTTAGGTTTGGTTGCCAAAATACTTAAGACGTAGAAAGGTAGGAAAGACCCAGCCAATAGAGATGCAGGGGGTTGTAGTCAACTAAGTTTTACTCAGAACAAACCCACTGAAATCAATGAACATGAATAAATTGAGTCAATTGATTTCAATGTGTCTACTCTGAGTAAGACGTAGCTGAATACCACCCATTGCTGCGACCCTCCAGTCATCAGAGACGTATTGTTCTTATTTCTTTGCTATGTGCTTCACTTCCTGTGAAGCATCTTAAAGCCATTTCACAACACAGTAAAAAGCCATGTCGCCTCTAAACAGTTGCCTCTATAAAATGCCATTTCAGATAAATACAGATACTGGCTAGGATATAAAAAAAAATGTCCACATGGAGGGTTTGTTGAAAGAAGAAAGTCTTCAACCAGAACTGGAAAGAAAAGAAAAGAAAATCTGAGAAGCACCTGTCTTTCAGCTTTCAGTAGTTTGCAGGGAGAAAGCCAGTTCTCATTGAAAATGCTATCTTTTCATGAATAAATATGTGATGGGGACGTATTCAAACATGCCGCCGACACCCAATCTGCAATATGAAGTGGCTAGTCCAGTAAAAACATATCTAGTTATTTCAATGGTGGGGGTGCTAGAGGTCACAGCACCAGAGCTAAATTGCTTGGCTGAGTACGTGTGTGACCTTTGTAAGTCAGGGGACCAGAAGTGGGTGATCTATAGCCCTAAACATAATTCCACGTGTCCCTTGCCCTAATTTCAAAAGGCTTCTGCAAAAGATCAGATTAGACCTCCAGCAACAGTGATTAATTTCTTCCCTGGCTGCCTGGTGGACTGGGAGGAAGGAGGGTAGAGGGGGAAGGAGAGAGAAATGTCCACTGGACCGCTTCTATCTGCAGAACTGCCAACACAATACCAGTTCCACACATCCTTTCTAGTCCTTCAAGTCATTTAGATATGTAAGAAGCAAATCATTTAGTGTGGCAGCACCTACACTTTGGAACTCCCTGCCACTTGACATCCAACAAGTACCTTTTTGGTTCTATGTTGAAGTTATATGTGTAGAAGTTATGTCCTGTTGTTGTTGCTGTTGTTTAGTCATTTAGTCATGTCCGACTCTTCGTGACCCCATGGACCAGAGCACGCCAGGCACTCCTGTCTTCCACTGCCTCCCACAGTTTGGTCAAACTCATGTTAGTAGCTTTAAGAACACTGTCCAACCATCTTGTCATCTGTCGTCCCCTTCTCCTTGTGCCCTCCATCTTTCCCAACATCAGGGTCTTTTCCAGGGAGTCTTCTCTTCTCAGGAGGTGGCCAAAATATTGGAGCCTCAGCTTCAGGATCTGTCCTTCCAGTGAACACTCAGGGTTTCTTTCCTTAAGAATGGAGAGGTTTGATCTTCTTGCCATCCATGGGACTCTCAAGAGTCTCCTCCAGCACTATAGTTCAAAAGCATCAATTCTTCGGCAATCAGCCTTCTTTATGGTCCAGCTCTTACTTCCATACATCACTACTGGGAAAACCATAGCTTTAACTATACAGACCTTTGTTGGCAAGGTGATGTCTCTGCTTTTTAAGATGCTGTCTAGGTTTGTCATTGCTTTTCTCCCAAGAAGCAGGCGTCTTTTAATTTTGTGGCTGCTGTACCTCCTGTTAGCTCTTTTTTTATTTTTAGTCATCTTTCGAATGCTTTTAAATGCCTGTTTTTAGCTGCTTTCTATTTCAAGGTTTTTGTTTTATGTTTTTGTAAGCTGCTTAAATTAAGGTTGTTGTTTCTCCAATCAAGCAGCATACAAATTCTGCTAATCAATTAGTCGTGGGAGAAAGGAAAGTTGTCCTTCGGGTATAGGAAGCAGCTTTTGTAGCAGGTCAGAGAAATTGCTCATCTAGCTTTGTTCAACTATCAGGGGGAGTTTTGGGGGAATCACATCTCCTGCTTGCAGGTTTACTGTAGGCATCTGATTGGCTGCTGTAAGATGCTGGACTAGATGGGTCCTTTCGATCTGATCTGGAATGGCCGTTCTTGGTTTCTTCTTGCCTTTTGCGTGTCGAGGTCCCCAAGCCACCCCCCAAATAACTCACAACACACACTTAATTTTTGTTTAAGGTTTTGGCATAATTTTGGCCACAACTTTATTTAAATACAAAACCGTGAGTGGTTGTTTAGGCATTGGTTAAGACTATCTGTCCCCCCGCCTGGGGACAGAACTGACTTCCGGGCACCACCGAAAGACAGTGCGGGGGAAAGCAAGTCGGGGAGAAATGGAGCTGAGACACAGACCCTCAATTCTCATCCGCATGCTCCCCGAAGGCTTGCCGGCCCTAGTCCCATTCCAGGGATTGGACGAAAAGATGGCAAGCCCCAGGATTCCTTTAACGGAATTCCCTTTCCGCAGCAACCATGGAGGGGCAGGCCCAGCCTATCCTAACCCCTCCTCCACCAATTTATAACCAATGCCTAACTGCAACCTTACAAGTTGTGACGATTTGCTACGCAGTAGGCAAAAACCAAATGGCCCAGCCAATCAGCCAGATGGACAAAATTCCTACCAGGCCCCATGCCCCAACAGCAGATGACCCCATGACAGGCATAGCAAGGTCAATGCAACAACCCCTTACTCAAGGTCGGGTGGGCGGGTGATCCGTTGCACGCAGCAAAGAGAAAGCTCCAGGCTGCGTGCAGAGTATTTAAACATTTTACCCCTCCCACCAAAATTGCACCATAACTTTTACCCAGCAACCCAGTGAACCAATCACTGCCCCAGGCCATCTTTAGAGACCCTGCCTGGTAACAGAGGGGTGGCTCAGCAGACCCCACCGCAACATGTGCTCTCCATGAAGGAGAACACGCTTTCTGACAAGCAGTGGCTCTTCAGGGGCCAGTTTCTTGGGGAAGATGAGATCCACACAGCCCCATATAATAATCTAGCAAGCAGGTATTGACTTTCCATACCCTTATTATGGGCTGCACCTTCAAAGCAAAAACCTGCAGAGCACTGGGACATGAACACACCTGTGGTTCACTAAACTGCATACAGGCTTTCATTCTGCTCATTAATAGCTTCCCTGCAAACTCCACCAGGTGGCATCACAGGATTTGTAGTAGTTTGGGTATTACAGCAGGTAATAAATTGGTTGAATGGAAATCTGAGCAGTAGCAGGATTTTTCTGTTCAGCAATGGAAGCTGTTCACATTGAGGATACTTGTACACATTGTCCGATTTGTTCCGGGGAGGTTATAAATACATTCCCAAACATTCTACTTTTGAGAAATTCATAGGAGTCTCCAGCCCCTCAATGCTGATCAGTTTGGTAGGGTTTCGTTATAGCACGTTCAGCCTTGCTTGTGGTCCAGCATCAGGCATGTCCAGTTCCCTCTTGTCTCGCTTCTGTTTACTTATTTCTCACTTTTGCATCCTGCCTTTGCACCAAGAATCTCAGCACAGCGTACACAATTCACTGCCTTTCCATTTTATAGTCACAACAACCCTACAAAGTAGGCTAGTCTGAGACGCAGTGGAGCAGCTTAAGGTCACCCAGGGACCTTCGTGGCTAAGTGGCACTTTGAAACCCTGATCTTCTGGGTCCTGGTCCAGCACCTTAACCCCACTGCTCCATGCTGTCTCTCCCATGTACTCTTCTCGCTTAATAATAATAATAATAATAATAATAATAATAATAAATTATTTATACCCCACCCATCTGGCTGGGTTTCCCCAGCCACTCTGCGCGGCTTCCAACAAAACACTAAAATACAATAACCTATTAAACGTTAAAAGCTTCCCTAAAACAGGGCTGCCTTCAGATGTCTTCTAAAAGTCTGGTAGTTGTTTTTCTCTTTGACATCTGGTGGGAGGGCGTTCCACAGGGCGGGTGCCACTACCGAAAAGGACCTTTGCCTGGTTCCCTGTAACTTGGCTTCTCTCAGTGAGGGAATCGCCAGAAGGCCCTCGGCGCTGGACCTCAGCGTCCGGGCAGAATGGTGGGGGCGGAGACGCTCCTTCACGTATACGGGACCGAGGCCGTTTAGGGCTTTCAAGGTCAGCACCAACACTTTGAATTGTGCTCAGAAACATACTGGGACCCAGTGTAGGTCTTTCAAGACCAGTGTTATATGGTCTTGGTGGCCACTCCCGGTCACCAGTCTAGCTGCCGCATTCTGGATTAGTTGTAGTCTCCTGCCTCTGCCTGAAATCTCTGCTGCAAAAGTCAGTGTCGTGCACTGTGTTCTCAGACATGCAAAGGCTCCCCACTCCTACACGTAGCTCCTGGCCTGCCCTCGCTCTATTGTTAGACTATCTTAATTCCACCCCTGACCTTTGCGGATATCAACCCATGCTGCTCAGTTCTTTGTCTGCAACAACTCTCTCCTGTTTTTGAGGGTGCTTAGACACACACACACCACTGCAAAGGTTTTTAGCCTTCCTCCTCCTAGACGGTTCCTCTTGCTTTGCCTCCCATGCCAGCGCCCCACACATGCTCTCTTGCTCTTGCACACCCTTCAGACATGCCTAACCAAAAGAAAAAACACCCTAAACAAACAAACAAACAAACAAACAAACCGCTTTCCTCACCAAAATGAAATTTGCTGCCCTTTCCGCTGCATAATTCTGTGGACATTTCAGGCCTTGCTCCAGCTGGCCTGGATTTTAGCCAGCCTGGGCAACTTCAACAACAAAGAATTGGCACCATACCGTTCCTGGCTCTCAAGAGGTGCAAAAAGACCTTTTGTTTCTTGAATGTATATAAAACCTCACTCGAGAGGCCTCAAAGCGGCTTTCTATTCTAAGAGGGAGGGAGGGATGAGAAAATCTGTCTGCTTCTGCCCCCTGTCGCTTTCACATGTTTTCAGTCCATAATCCTATTTCTTCTTGTTTAAACTATGGAACGCACTCATGTTTCTTTGCCTCTCCTCTCCCCCTTGCAGGTGAATGGGATCGATCTTCGTGGTGCTACCCATGAGCAGGCTGCTGCAGCGCTCAAAGGGGCAGGCCAGACTGTGACCATTATAGCACAATACCAGCCAGAAGGTAGGCTTGCCAAATGTCAAGAGACACTAGAAATAACTCTTTAACGATGAAAAACACCATCCTTCAAAGTGGGATCTGTTGTGCAGGAACGTTTTGAGTTGTATCCAACTAAGCTCAACTCAAGAGTGGAGCCATGGACACAAACAGTTAGACAAGCCTATTATTTCCAGTGTGTCTACTCTTGAGTAGGACTAACATTGGCGCAGCCTTTTGTTGAATAGCAAATATAAATTAATTTGAGCTTCAAAAAGTTCCTCCCCAAAATGACAGCTCTCACTTGTTTTCATTCTGCTACGTATTTGGCTTTCATCAGAAGTTTTCAGGACACAATTATGAGCCACATGGAGTGGTTCTATGTCTCTCTGACCCCTATATTCCATCTGGTTAGAAATGGTTTTCCCTTTTGTGTTCCTTTGGTAGCTTATCACCCTCTGTGCTTTATTGCTTATGGTTGTGGGTACCAATTGTTACAAGGTATTGACTGGGAACAGGAATAAATGAAGTGCTAGATAACTGTAGCAAACAGATCCTTTCCATCTTCATGCTAAAATGAGAAATTAGAAGTGGCCAACGCTGGAAGGATATTCTGAAGATCAGTGCATATACACATCCTCTGCCTATTTCATCATTTGGTTAGATGTGTGGCTACATGAACTGGGCAGTACAGAGCCACAGCTGTTCCCATGTTTGTACTGCGATGATGGGCCAATAGCTTCGATCACAGATATACTTTAGAACTGCTAGGTTGGCAGGAGCTGGGACAGAGCAACAGGAGCTCACCCCGTTACGCAGATTCAAACTGCTGACCTTCTGATCAGCAAGCCCAAGAGGCTCAGTGGTGTAGACCACAGTGCCACCCACATCCTGATAAACGACATCTCTCTCGGCCTGAAAAGCAAGATGAGCACCACACCCACTAGTTGCCTTTGACTAGACTTAACCGTCCAGGGGTCTTTTACCTTTAGAATGGGTGCTTGCATTTGCCAGCACTTAGAAAGAAATGAAGATGATTGTGTAATGGCTGTCTTGTCTCCCATTCATACAAGTGAGAAGCTGGGCCTTCATTTCATCTGGAAGGCTAAATCCAGACTAGCCCCACATCTGCAGATTGGTAGCAGTAGGGAGAGTCCTAGTCTTGCAAGTTGCGGGGTGCAGTTTTGATGCTTCTGACATGTTAAATTGATGTTGATGAAATGACAACAGAGCAGTCTTCCCCACATTTCTGATACCTACAGTGCTTCCCCCTCTCCCCCCCACCCCCGAAGTAGCCTTGCATGGACACTTCCTCTCCAAACTATCCTTGAACGAAAAGGGGTCTCCCAAACATATTGCACCACTTGCAGGTGGGGAATTTTCATTTTCACACCACTGCCTCTGGCTGTAAGAGAGCATCTCTTGTTGCCTGACATTTCCCCTTGAATTCTCCATTAACAACAGCAAGCGGGCACCAATAGGACCTCCATCACCACTGTGGAGACCACGGTGCCACTGTTGTCATCAAGTACAGTGCCCCTTCAAGTTTTGAAAACCACACCACCCCAGTTTTGAAGTGCAAGTTCTGTAGTGAACCAGCACAAATTCTAAAGTGCCCAAGAGTTGGAATTAACCAACCCACAAAGAACCGTGCATGCTCAAGATGTGGTTCTTTATTGGAAGCAGGCAAGACCAGATCACTGACTCAAACATCAAAGGCAATCTCATTGGTGGGCAAGTCATTCTCTTTCATTATTTGTACTGGGAGTGACTGCATCATGCATTCACATCCCATGTGGAACCTCTGGCTGTTCAGACTACAACTCCCATCAACCCTGACAACTGGCCATGCTGCACTACATGGATTGAGAGGCAATGAGATATTGGTCCGGAATGCAGAGAATCTTGTTCCCAAGGAACCTGGTAGACGAAAATCGCAAACTATATTTTGATTCTCGTGTGTCTGAGATTGCCATAATTGTATGTCTCAAACAAAGGTTGATCTCACTTCCTTCTACTTAATGTTTGGGTCAGTACAAACATTGCATTAGAAAGAGTTTGTGTTATGGACAGGGCTGTTTATTTTTTGTGCATTGAAGTGGGACGCGCACACACACACACACACACACACTGCAGCATAATGCCCCAAATGATTTGCTGCTCACACTTCGGAACATGTTAATTTGCATAGTGTGCCACATTCCTTAATTCTAGGCTAATGTCTGCCAGTTTAGATTATTAACTGTTTTAATTTTCCATAGCTAGCATTTAATGTTTTATAAGTTGTTATATTGTACAAGTTGATGCATTTGTCAATGTGCTACAGTATTTGTCTTTTTAAATTTGGTCATATTGGCCTCTTTCTATTTATAGTTTTTATGTCAAATACGATTTGTTGCATACGTGCAAATGGTTCACACACAAGTTTTAATGGCCTCTGACAAAACAAGAATAACTTTTAATGCGCTAAATAGATAAAGATTTATTGCTTTATTCCAGTGGAGTCTAACAAGCATATATCAAGAAAATTGCACAGATAAAAAGCTCAATAGACATGTCGATACTGAAAAATTACAATGCAGTAGTTTGCTCATGATCTATTTCTAGTGCAACATACAAGGACGAGAAAGGATCAGCCCATGCAATTCTACAAGGGGAAAGTCAGGTCATTGTCTGGAACTGGCAGGCAAAGAAGAGGACAGTGATAGGCAGATACAGCATCCACTAAAGGGCCATGAGGCAGTATTAAGGAAGAGCAGTTCTTTCAGGACCCTGGACAGGTCCTGGGAAAGAGACAATTTGATCAGACCTGCGGCAGGTGGTAACTGAGCCCTTCCTTAGTTCCTGGCCTCATCTACCTCTTCCAGGCCCTGCCTCCTTGGTGGAGAATGAAAATCCCTGAAAGGAAATCTCTCTGGCAAGAGCCTGGCACTCTGTTATCTATTGTCTTGTATGCTACCTGCAGTGGTAGGCAAGTATGTGAACCCTTGGGTGCAAGGGTGCTGGTCCCTGCAGATCCAAATGATCACCAGCAGATTGGGTCATGGTAAAGAGCTCATGAAACATCATGGCTAAGAGACCCTGCTATGAATTGGGAAGTCTCTGTTTTGCCTCTTCTATGGCTTCTCTAGATGACTTTAGGCAAGCCCTCCATCTCAGCCTCTAGGGATCATAACACTAAACTGTAATTACAAGATTGCTCTAAGGACTGAAAGTTAATGTATGTGACTCATTCTTTATCTTCTAAAGCACTATATAAATGCTTCTTTTTTAACATTTAAAAAAACGCACGTCGATTTGGGGGGGGGTAGACTTAAAAAGATACACAGTGATAAAACTATCACCTTATAAAAACCACTGTGCCATGCATGCTGTGACTTAAAAGGATGTGAAACCAATCTACAAAATTCTTTTTCAACAGTTATGAATCCACGCTACATGGAATGAACAATTTTTTTTAAACACTGCCTTGAATCCTAACATGCAGTTACCCAATATCTGTTGTTAAACTGAGTGCATATGACAGTGTGGTGCATATAGCTATTTGCACATTTGTGCATGGGTAGGCAAAGAAAATCTATTTTCAATGCATGGGTTAGACCAGCAAAGATAATACTGAACCTATAGAAAAATTGGGTGTCCAGGCTGGTCAGGCATGAAGGAAGAGCAACTGAGATATGCATATATATATATATATATATATATATATATATATATATATATTCAAGAGAGATAAGGCTGATATTGGGGAGAGGGAGGTAGAACTGCGTCCTCTCCATACTGGAAATAAACCTGCTGTGCCCCATAGGAAGCTAGAATATCTCCCAGGCAAGGTAATGGGTGGGAGCAGAAGGTGTATTTCCCATATGACATTGCTGTAAAGTAAAGGTAAAGGGACCCCTGACCATTAGGTCCAGTCGTGGTCAACTCTGGGGTTGTGGTGCTCATCTCGCTTTATTAGCCGAGGGAGCCGGCGTACAGCTTCCGGGTCATGTGGCCAACATGACTAAGCTTCCGGGTCATGTGGCCAACATGACTAAGTCGCTTCTGGTGAACCAGAGCAGCACATGGAAACACCGTTTACCTTCCCGCCAGAGTGGTACCTATTTATCTACTTGCACTTTGAGGTGCTAGGTTGGCAGGAGCAGGGACCGAGCAACAGGAGCTCACCCCATCGGGGATTTGAACCGCCAACCTTCTGATCAGCAAGTCCTAGGCTCTGTGGTTTAACCCACAGCGCCACCCACGTCCCTGACATTGCTGTAGGTGGGCAGGAACAGGAGATGCAGGGAATCTCTGCTTCCTTTTCATGCATGGCAAGACAATGTCCAAAGTCGTACTCAATCAGTGGTCCGTACACTTGCATTGTGCTGCAATGCAGCATCTCTGCAGTGGATCCAGCAAAGCAACACACTTCCCAGGGTGGGGAAGCACATTCAATCAAGTTCCAACAACTATAAATCTTCCAAGTCAGCCAATTAGCACCCTGTTTCAACAGCATCTGTGAATGAAAGGAGTTCATTAATTTCCAAATCCAATATCCAGGGAGAGCAATTGACAGAGGCGGTGGTTAGACGTAGAAATTTTGCATTTGGCATTATCATTCATTTAGTCACCTGGGGGCTTTGGTGGGGGGGCGGTTCTCCCATGCACAGTTCCTCCTTTGCTTTCCCTTTGTCGTGGCTGCAGCATTGAGATAGCAGCTGTGTCTATTAAATAAACATCAGAGGATTTGCATGGGAGGGTCGTCTTGAAGGCAGCGCTATAGCTACAAAGAAAACTGACTGACTTTGGGGGTATTAGGGATGGCAAAGAATGATGCAATTTTAAAGAACTGGGAAGTAGCTAACTCAAACCTGTAGTTTCCATTTTGTATGTCTCTTTCAAACTCATTCACAGGCCTTGTAGCTAGGTGTCCTTCATGCACCCAAAATCATTTGCTGTCTTCACTTGAGACTTCTGCTCAGTATTCTTTCGGTGTGTGAATTCTGTGCTTGGGATGAAATTGCATCACTCTGCTTAGGCTTTGTCATTCTGCTCCCTGTCTGCATTGCATTTGGGCTAGGATAGCTGAAGCATCTAAATCTGAGTCGATGGAATGTTCATTAACACTCCCTGCTAGGCACAAAGCAAAGAATGCTTGCAGTCTAGTTTGATGAGGGGACAGAAAGCTGTCAGTGTGCCTGGGATTGAAACTCGACACAGGTCTGAAAAACAAGGGCAGTTTTCTGAGGAATGTAGGGAAGCCCTAAGAAGCAAAAGAATTAGAGGTGTAGGCAGTTCAGAAGCAAACAACAGCAACAACAACTCAACAACATAACTTGGGTGTGTCAGAGTATAAGCATTTCTTAAAATTTCTTGCTGAGTGTCTGCATGAATGAGGAACTGTCAGCCACAGAAAAACCCAATGCATTGGGGGGGAGGTGGAATATATCAGATCTCCAATAACAATGGGGGCAATATTCATTTAAATACCCGTTTCTGGGCATCACAAGTGAGGAGAGTGCTGTTCTCCTCAGGTCCTGGTTGTGGGATTTCCATAAGCATTTGATTGGCCTCTGTGAGTATAGAATGTTGGCTGAGATATGTCTTGGAAGCATTCTTCTCATGTTCTTAAGAACAGGCTCAATTAAAAAGTGCCATTTAGAAATATATACAGGCTGAGCAAAAATTGCAGATATACGTCTGAAATCCACAGAGGCTCCTGCTTGGGTCTGTTCAGAGTTCTAGGCATTTGGAAAATGGTCCAAACCAGAAACTTCAAGTCTTCTTCTGTGTTGGCATAAGGGGTGAATTGCACGTTGCCACACCTGAAAAACTAAATGAGCCTATATGAAATGCACTTGCATAAATCTTGAGGGGCATCCCCCAATCTGGAATATTGTGTGTGGTTCTGGTCACCCAATCTCAAAAAGGGGCATGGTCTTTCTGGGAAAAGTCCAGAAAAAGACATCCAAAATGCTGACAAGGAGCATCTTCCCTATGGGGAAAGTCTATATTACGTGTAGCCAATTTGGTGCCTTCTAGATGTTTTAGGCTACTGGCCGTGCTTGCTGGAGCTGATGGCCATTGCAGTCCATAACTTCTGGATGGCTCTGCATTGGCTACCCCTGGTTTAAAGTATTCAGAACTTTTAAAGTTTAGGAGGAAAAGGCAAGGGTCAGGTATATGATAAAATTCACAAGTCATGTATCCTAAAACAGTGCAGAAACTGGAACATAGCTACCTTAAAAACTGAAGCTCTTCTGAATTTTGCAATACACTTTTACAACTAGAAAATGTGTACAGTGGTACCTCAGGTTACAAACGCTTCAGGTTACATATGCTTCAGGTTACAGACTCCACTAACCCAGAAATAGTGCTTCAGTTTAAGAACTTTGCTTCAGGATGAGAACAGAAATCGGGCTCCGGCGGCACGGCAGCAGCAGGAGGCCCCATTAGCTAAAGTGGTGCTTCAGGTTAAGAACAGTTTCAGGTTAAGTACGGGCCTACGGAACGAATTAAGTACTTAACCTGAGGTACCACTGTATAAAGATGTGATTTTAAGGGGAAGTGTGCATTCAAATGCACATATTGGTGAAAACAAGATAAGGAATGCCTTGTATTTCAAGAAATGGGTTTCAAAAATGTGTGTTTTGGGGGGAAATCACAGAATTGTAGAGTTGTAGGGGACCCTAGGGTCATCTAGTCCAAGCCCAGGACTCTCAACCAAAGAATCCATGACACCTGGCCCTCCAACATCTGCTGAAAAACTCCCAAGGAAGGAGAGTCCAAAGGAGACCATTCCACTGTCAAAGAGCTCTTACTGTCAGAAAGTTCTTCTTGATGTTGCGTCAGAAACTCCTTTCTTGTAACCATTGCTTTGGGTCCTACCATCTGGTGCCAGAGAAAACAAGCTTGCTCCATCTTCCATGTGATGGCCCTTTAGATATTTGAAGATGGCTATCATATCTCCTCTCAGTCTCGAAATGTGCACTAAAACACTGACAAATTTCTATGAGGAAATTGGACAGTCAATCAAAATCTATATGGAGCCATGAAAACCTGAATTTAAGATTGGGAAAGTGTGAAACTGAGAGAAATCGGAACTGACAGATTCATCCAACCTTACCCAAAGGGTAGCTATTATTTTGTAAAGCTTCTGGTACTGTATAAATCGATGGCACTATATAAATGTTTAATAAAAAATAATGAATAATAATTCAACCCAGCATGTCGTGGAACTAATTGCTGCACAGGATTTTCCAAGTTGAGCTATTTCCACATACAGATGCAACTGTATCACTTTCTGAGGCATTCCTAAATTGCTTCCTGGTTTACAGACTCAACTGCGACCAAAACCCCTTGCAGCAGCACAGCACGTAAAACTGCAGTTACTGGGAAATCTGGTTCCTTGCAGGGGGGAAAATGTTTGTGAAAATACTTTGCAGCGACATTAGCTGTAGAAGGTTTGAAATAAGTTATGGAACTTGAAATATGTTCCTTGGATAGAATGGGCAACTTATTTCACCCATGGGAATAATCCACTCTGTGCTGTCTTTTTCCAGCTTGATGATGATGATGAATTTATTTATACTCCGCCCATCTGGCTGGGTTTCCCCAACCACTCTGGGCGGCTCCCAACAGAATATTAAAAACATGATAAAACATCAAACATTAAAAAGTTCCCTAAACAGGGCTGTCTTCAGATGTCTTCTAAAAGACAGATAGTATATTCCTTGACATCTGATGGGAGGGTGTTCCACAGGGCGGGCGCCACCACCGAGAAGGCCCTCTGCCTGATTCCCTGTAACCTCATTTTTTTCAGTGAGGGAATTGCCAGAAGGCCCTCGGAGCTGGACCTCGATGTCCAGGATGAAAGATGGGGGTGGAGACAGAGTCTCAGGGTCCCGGAAGAGGCCAGGCTGATACCCATTGATAGAACAAAGGCCACACCCCAAAGAGCAAAGTCACAGACAGGCAGATCAGCACCCTGGAGAGCTCACAGCTCCAATGCTTGCCAGGACTCACTTAGGGAGAGTTGTTGCTTCAGCATCTAAGACTTATGAAGGCTGTCTGCCTTGAAACTTCTATTAGGCCCACCTCTCTGAGGAAATGTCTGCTCTTTTAAAGGGGCGTGGTCCTATTCTGCTTCCGTTGGCTCTTCTAGCTTGGATGCAGTGAGGGTTAATTGGGGGAGTGCCCTTTGAGCTAGAGGAGTCCATCCAAGTCACATCCTTTAGCCCAGGCATGGCCAAACTTGGCCCTCCAGATGTTTTGGGACTACAATTCCCATCATCCCTGACCACTGGTCCTGTTAGCTGAGGATGATGGGAGTTGTAGTCCCAAAACATCTGGAGGGCCAAGTTTGGCCATGCCTGCTTGAGACTCAGTGGCTAGGAGTGGTGGTTGGCTCCATGGATGATGCCTCCTCTTTCTCCAGCTCTGCCTCTGAGCTGGAATAAGGACTGTGACCTGGGAGCATGATGCAGTCCTCTGAGCATCCTAATTGTTAACCAACAGATCACAGCTGTCAACCACAGCAGCTTCCTTGATGATTGCTGAACAACTTGAGCATCTACGATTGTATACAATTCTTTTTTGTCTTTAGATATAAAATGGAAATCGAGAGAGGTGGACGTATGTCATCATGAATAGGCAGTGATTATTTTAAATAAGCAAGTGGGTTTAGCTTTAACATTTGGGCCTCTTGTTTCTATCTCCAGTGTTTCTTCAACAGCTTTTTTTTTAAAAAAAAAAAAAAGTTTAATAAACAGACTGATGCTAAAGGTGGATTATTGATATCCTCCAGGAAGTGTACATAAATTGGATTTGCTTTCTCGGTTTGCTTTCTTCCCTCCCTGCACATCATTGAGTTTTCTAGCTGAGCTACATTTAATTTGCAGACATTGTGAGTTTACTGTCTTATATGGAACCCTAGTCTGGAAAATGCTCTGGTTATAGTTCCTCCTGAGTGATACTCAGGTCTCAATCATGTTTCTGTTTGGTCTGTGACTTCTTGGCATGAGTCTGAGCAGTTTTCCTTTTTTACTGCCACTTCCCCCAGCGAAACCTGTGGTTTACTGCTGAATCGGAGCAAACAGCAATCGGGTTTTCTGTGCATTGACATTTGTTCCGATTCAGCGGTAAACGGCTCAGGACTACAATACCTCAAGGACTGCCTCTTTCTACACGAACCTACCCAGACCCTGAGATCATCTTCTGAGGCCCTCCTTCATGTGCCACCTCCTTGAGAGGTCAGGAGGGTGGCAACACAAGATCGGGGCCTTCTCTGCAGTGGCTCCCCATCTGCAGAATGCTCTCCCCAGGGAAGTTTGCCTGACGCCTTCATTATACACCTTTAGACACCAGGCAAAAGCGTTCCTTTTTAACCAGGCTTTTGGTTGAGCTGATCAACATCCCATACCCTTTTAAAATGTGGCTTTTGGTGGGGTATTATTGGGTTCTTGCTTTCATTTTTATTTTATATACTGTGATCTTTTTATGTGAACCACCCTGAGACCTCCGGGTATAGGACGGTATATAAATTATAATAAAAACAAACAAACAAACAACAATGGATTTTTCCCAAAGAAAGTGGTAAGACAAAACAAAACCCTGTTGGACTTATGTCTAGAAGTCAGAGACCAAACAGAAGAAAACATGGGAGAAAGGGAAGTGTGGATGAACCTTCAGAGACTAGAAGCCTGGTGTTTCCAGGTGTGCACTGCATCTTTTGGACTGAACTCTAACTTGGACTCATCATTGTCTCCACACCTGATGGAGATTCTGGTGAGTGACTGTTTGGAGTGCATCAGATCTACCAACTCTGCAGACTTCTTGAGATAGGCATCTTCCAGCATAGTGGTCTGAGGGTGTGTCTCAGTGTTCATTGACTCCTCTTAGTCCCTATAGATGTTGGATCTGGCAACGGGGGCCTTTTCTCTTCTCCAGTGTAGAAGTCTTGCTTGGTTCTGGATATGGGCTGGTCCTAACAAGGAGATGTGGAACATGACATTAGGAAATCAAAGTTCTGTTAATTTTTCTACATTAAGTATCCATTTATATAATTAGGAATTCATATTTCTGTTCTCTCCTGAAAGCCAGCTCATGATTTTAGCTGCTAACTGTAAGATGTTAAAAGTGTTTTAGTGACTTGTTGTGATTATTTTTTGGAGGGTGATGGTCAGGATCCACTATTCAGTTGTGCATTCTTTGGGTACTGGGGCACAGCATTCCCCCCTTTTCTATTTGGTAGACTGATCTGAATTGTAATCCATGAATTCTACCACTAGGTGGTACCATATTTCTATTAGTTTCAGCATATTCAGCGTAATTAATACTATGTTTCTTATCGTTATAATCATCTCCATTTCTAAACCATTCTTCCTCAAGATCCCAGGGTAGCTTACAGCATATACGATAAAACAATAAAACTCAATATAACGACATTAAAAGGATAATTTTTAAAGCCAAACCATATCAGTACAGCAGATGGACCTTTTCATTTACAGCTGTCCTTGCTGAATCACTTTCCCAAAAGCCTGTGTGAAGAGGTGTGTTCATAACGGGTGCCCCAAACCACAACAGAATGCAAACTCAGTGTTTTCACCTGTTCTTTCACTAACCGACTCTGACCAAGAAGGTATCAATTGCCCGTTTTCTTCTACCTACTCTTTATGAGTTCATGACGCGAAAGCCCATAGTGGGGAGTACCACGTACTGCTGATCTACATGGCAATTACATTTGTCTCTTGGGACTGATGTCCTCTGAAGACCTGATACAGACTTGTCACCGTCTGGAGGTGTCTGCCTTGCCTAGCTGTCAACTTACAGATTTGAAAATAAGGGACCAGCAGCCTCGAAAATAAGGGATCAGCAGCCAAAATAAGGGATTTTCCAAGGAGCACAGGTATGCTCAACTTCGGAGCCCCTCCGAGCCAAAGGCAGAAAGCCCAGCCAGCAGCCAAACGAAGCCTCAAGCAGTGGTTCCCACATCGCAGCAACCCAGCAAAGGGGATGCAGCAAGGAAAACCACTGTCACCTCTCCGCTGGGAAGTGCTGAGCAAAGGCGAGTCCCCAGGCAACACGGCCGATTTGATCAGCACAAGGCATGCAAGCTCCACCCCCCCCAGTTGTTCTTAGACTCCTTATTGGGTGAGCAACGCAGCCAAGCAACACAGTTGAAGCCTCCCTCCTCCTTGGCCGATAGGGAGGGAGGGAGAGAAGCTGCTTCCTTTGAAACCCGGGAAATTTAAGGGACATCATCAATAAGGGACAGCAGCGGGGGACAGCGCTGGGATAAGAGACTTCCCTGCCAAATAAGGGACTGTTGACAGCTATGCTGCCTTGTGCTCTGGCTTCTGACCAGCTGAGGATCTCCAGTAATGCGCACAGAACAGGTGCAAAAGCAAGGAGGTAGACGTAGTGTTGCCCCTATTGGAAGCCATCTCTGTCCATTCTACAGCCCTCGGTCATAGACCACATGAGGAACACATGTATGTATTGAGGCGCTTCTAAGTGATCGAGATAATGCTGCAGTAAATCACATCATTTTTGTTTCAAGCCTCTGAAAACTGGCCAGCTATGACACATGGTGTGGGGTTATGTAACTAGAACGCCAAGCATTCACCCTTCAGAACTTTCTCTTCTGGAACACCGACACCCTTTCCTATGCAAGCCTAGCTGACAGGGACCGTGCTGAGGAGGGCTGCACTGAGGAGGAATGGAGGGAGCCAGCCCCGCCCCCTGACCCTGAATCTTCCCAGGAGCAGGAAGACAGTATAGATTTGGAACAGTGGTTTGCAGAGGGGCATAGTTCAGAAGTCAGAAGCTGGGAAATACTGGATGGGGAACAGCTAGGAGGAGAAGCACTGGGAGAGAGAGGGTTAACAGATTCGCAGTCGTTGGACAGCATTCCTCCACTGCCCTCCCCAAAGTCGAGAAGATCTCAGAAAGTCTCAGAACAGAAAGCATAGAAGGTACAAGCTCAGATTACAAGCATAGCTGTCAACTTGTCCCTTTTCTTTCAAGGAATCCTATTCAGAATAAGGGAATTTCCCTTTAAAAAAGGGAAACAGCTATGATTGCAAGACGTAGGAGTGACGTAGATTAATAAGGATGGAGTGGGGTATCCCTTAATTGGGAGCACCGCCATTTCTAGGGAGATGTATTCTTTTGTCTCTTACTGTGATTATTAAAGAATCTAACTGGTACGACGTTCCTTTCATTTGATCTTCTTATTCACTACCATGAGGGAGGAAGCTGATTCCCCGAAGCCTGACACTAGCTGGCTTATACTCTCTGCCTCTTGGCTACAGTGCTAGACCTGCCTGAGCATTGTGTCAGCTGATCACAAGAACCAATCTCTGCCCATGGTGCCCATTTAAGCCCTGGCATCAGAGCTAGGTGAGCAGCCACCTCTAAATCAGCAAAGCTACCTAAATTATTGCCGTCCCCCCCCCAGACACTCTTGGATCATGGCCATTGCCTGTACTGGGCCATGCACTTTGGAGGGGCCTATTTTTTATTGCCAGACATCCCACTCGGGTCTCAGAACCCAAAGGCCTTGAGCCTGACTTTTGGCGAGAGGACTCCTTCACAGGGCATTGATAATATGGAGAAGGATCACCTCACAGAGCTAAGATGGGGACCCTTTTTTCTATTGGGGTCTGCATGCTGGTGGTGGAGGAGGCCACAGCCAGCAGCGGGTGGGGCTGGAGACCAATGTAAGAGAGTCCCTCTAGCCCAGTGTTGTCTACAATGACTGGCAATGGTGCTCCAGGCTTTCAGACATGATCCTCTCCAAACCCTACTTGGACATTCCAAGGGGTGAACCTGGGACCTTCATTCATTCATTCATTCATTCCATAAATAGCAACACCCTAGAGGTCCCAGGCCCTAAGGAAGTTAGATTAGCCTCAACCAGAGCCAGGGCCTTTTCAACTCTGGCTCCGGCCTGGTGGAACGCTCTGTCTCATGAGACCAGGGCCCTGCAGGATCTGATTTCTTTCCGCAGGGCCTGTAAGACAGAGTTGTTCCACCTGGCCTTTGGCTTGGAATCAGTTTGATTCCCTCCCCCTCTTTCTTTTTTCCTTTCTCCTCCTGTGATGAAGCTGCATTTTAATGTTTTAATGTTGTATTTTAATCTTGTTTTTTAAGTTGTATTTCAATCAGCTTGTTTTTATATCAGTTGTTAGCCGCCCTGAGCCAGTCTTGGCTGGGGAGGGCGGGGTATAAATAAATTTTATTATTATTATTATTATTATTATTATTATTATTATTATTATTATTATTAGATGATCTGCCACTGAGCTATGGCCCTTCCTCCTAATGAGTTATAGAGACAATGTGCCCCCTTTTTTCTCTTCCTGCCACCTCTTCTCTCCATTTTTCTCTCCTTGCTGCCCACCAGAATTTAGACTGAAGGCCACATGAAATTAGCCCAAGCGCCACATGCAGCTCTCTAATTTTAGACACCCCCCCACCCCCATCATAGAGGGGGAAAGCTAGATTTAGTTATGCAAGTCTTTCCTTGGCTCGTGATAGGGAAGAGATGGACATTGCAGTGGGTTTGGCAAAACTGAGTTCATGATTCTCCTTGCATCCATTTTTTCTACTCTAGCCTAAATCCTATTAGACTCATTATTTCCCAGACACTTCTTCTGCCTCAAAATTCCCATTAATTTGCAACATGAAAAACATGAAATTCTGCCCACCTGTTAACCAGAGAAATTAATTTCTCCATGCTAGCTAATGGGAGATGGTCTGTCAAATGTCAAAATTGGCTGTTGAAGAGAAGGGACAGTTCCCCCTCTTTTTCCTTCACCCCATCCATCCTGGCCCTGCCCCCCGTTTCTTTTCAAAAGGGTGCAATATGGAAATCTGTTGGGCAATAAATGTGTGGGGTGCCCTAGAGCTTCCCAGAGGCAAGTTTGTAGAAGTGCCTGAGGCATCAGAACAGTTCCAAAGATAAGCATAATTTTCTGTGAGCCGAATTTAAAAAGAGTGAAAAGAACGGTGGCTTGAATGACACTCTTTTCTTGCATTTTGGGGCTTTTAGCGAAACCTTTCCCATTTCACTGTTTCCCAAACTTGGGTTTCCAGCTGTTTTTTGGCACTACAACTCCCATCATCCCTAGCTAGCAAGTCCAGTGGTCAGGGATAATGGGAATTGTAGTTCCAATTGCAGCTGGAGACCCAAGTTTGAGAAACACTGGTCTTAATCAAATCCCTTCATGGTGAAGGTTTTGAGTATGTGTTCTTTTTGTAAATGGCTTTGAGTTTTGATACAGTATTTGACTTTATGATTATTCTTATTGTATGGTTAGAAATGCTAATGACTAAGTAGTATTGAGGAGGAATTAAAGAACCTTTTATTGAGGGAGAAAAGAAGAAGGCTGATCGCTGAAGAATTGATGCTTTTGAATTCTGGTGCTGGAGGAGACTCTTGAGAGCCCCATGGACTGCAAGAAGATCAAACCTCTCCATTCTGAAGAAAATCAGCCCTGAGTGCTACTGGAAGGACAGATCGTGAAGCTGAGGCTCCAATACTTTGGCCACCTCATGAGAAGAGAAGACTCCCTGGAAAAGACCCTGATGTTGGGAAAGATGGAGGGCACAAGGAGAAGGGGACGACAGAGGACGAGATGGTTGGACAGTGTTCTCTAAGCTACCAGCATGAATTTGACCAACTGCGGGAGGCAGTGGAAGACAGGAGTGCCTGGCATGCTCTGGTCCATGGGGTCACGAAGAGTCGGACACGACTAAACGATTAAACAACAACAACAACAAAAGTGGTATTGATTGATTGATTGGCTGCATTTCTGTCCCATCTTTTCCTCTTAAGAGCTCAAGGTGGCTTAAATTGTTTTCCTCCTCCCCTTTTTATCCTCACAGCAAACCTTTGTGGTAGTTTAAGCAGTGACTGACCCAGGCTTGCCCAGTGAGTTTTGTGGCCAAATAGGGGGTTTGAACCCTTGTTCCCCAGGTCTTAGTCCGACATGCTAACCACTGCGCCACACTGGCTCTCATATATGAATGCCAGTGAACTCCCATCAGCCCCAGCTAGCATAGCCAGCGGTTGGGAATTATAAGGATTGTAGTCTAACGACAGCAGTTCCTTTTGGGAGCCGTCAGCCTAGCATTGCTTACTCTTACTACCCTTTAAAAATAGAAAAAGAAAGAAAGATCTGAACTACATTTCGCTGACCCTGGCAAGATCCAGTCCTTTTGATGATCGGATGCTCCAAGATGCTGTGAAGGTGCTGTCTCATTTGACAGCTCCAGCTGCCGTTGAGTGACAGATGCTAGAATTATCTGTCAAAGAAAGCCTGGGGATTCTTTCCCAGCCATCTGGATGCTGAGGGATGCTCAGAATTAGAGGAGCAAAAAAAATGTTACTTGATCATCTGCTTTGCTTTTTGAAGTGGAATGAGACTTTAATTTCCCGAGTGCAAATACCCTGAGAATAGGGTTTCTTCTTCAAAATGACAAAATTCACCTCTTTTGCTTTGCTTAAATCTCCATGTGGTCTTCCACAAACACTCAGACTGCTTGGCTCATTCTGTTTCTCCTACATACACTCCTACATACACATACACAGGAAATTTCTTTCAGGAACATTTTTTGTTCACCTCTTGGGTTCCAGCAGAAAGGAGAGTTTGAGACAACAACTTATTCATCTGCAGGATTAGCTGCTGCCTAACTGTTCACATAAAAGGGACGCGGGTGGTGCTGTGGGTTAAACCACAGAGCCTAGGACTTGCCAATCAGAAGGTTGGCAGTTTGAATCCCTGCGAAGGGGTGAGCTCCCATTGCTCGGTCCCTGCTCCTGCCCACCTAGCAGTTCGAAAGCACGTCAAAGTGCAAGTAGATAAATAGGTACTGCTCCGGCGGGAAGGTAAACGGTGTTTCCGTGCGCTGCTCTGGTTCGCCAGAAGCGGCTTAGTCATGCTGGCCACATGACCTGGAAGCTGTACGCCGGCTCCCTCGGCCAGTAAAGCAAGATGAGTGCCGCAACCCCAGAGTTGGCCACGACTGGACCTAATGGTCAGGGGTCCCTTTACCTTTTTAACTGTTCACATGGTCCTTGCGCTTTCTGATGCTTTCTGATGCTTTCCCCCCAGTGCTTCTAACACAAGAGATGGCAAGAGCAACAGCAGGAAGCATTACTTCCTGCTCCTTCCCTCACTCTGATTTGACTTCATGAAGCCAAATCAGAGTGAGGGAAGGCCTTCCCACTCTCACTTTAAAGATTTCTGGATAGAAAGCATTGAGAAAATGGCACCAGGCACCAGGCAGCAGCGAGGATAAGAGTATATGGCTGTAAGTGTGGCCTGTTCACAAATCTCTCAGTCACCAAAATGCCACACACAACAACAACAACAACAACAACAACAACTTCACAATCTACAAACAAGTTGGTGATGTTGTGAGGGCCATTTCAGTTCAGCTCGGCTCTAATATACCCTGTCATCTGTAAAAATAACAGAAGTGCTTATTTTCCCAGCATTGTGGTGTACAAAGATTTATCATGTGACAATGTGAAATGTCGTATGTGAAGCATTCCTTGAAGAACACATTTATTGATAGTTGTTGTTGCGTTACAGCTTAGGTTCCATCTACAATATAAGGAGTCAGTTTCATTTTTTTTGAACTGGAGACTTCAACTATGGCTTGAGTTCGCTCCCGGCTTGAGACGCAGGCTATGAGCAGTAAATGCTGCTCTCTTAACCAGGCCAAGGCAGGTGGTCAAGTTCCTTCCTGGTATTTACCTAGCCAATTTAGCAGTTTTGCTTTGTCTGTCAATCACCGAGGCTGATGTTGCAAACCCCGTCATGGGGACTCAGTCTAAGACCTCTTCACCACAATTCGATTGGCAGCTTACTGGATCAAATCCCACTCCCAAATGCAAACTAGTTCAGACCTTAGGGTTCCTATTCAAACCTCATTGAAATGCATGTTAGTTTGGGACATTTGCATCCCTGAGAACATAAAAATTAAGTTAAGTAGTCTGTTTCCAACAGTGGCCATCCAGAAATATCTCAAGCACAATAGGCTGATGGCCATCCCCAAACTCTCATCATTAGAAATAATCTCTTTCTTTTTTTAACACCAGGGAGTTCAGTGATGGGGAACTTGTGGCCTTCCAGGTGTGAGCAGACACCTCCCATCAGCCCCAGTCTTCATGTCCATTGTTCAGGGATGATGGGAATCGTAGTCCCACAACATCTGGAGGGCCGCAAGCTCCCCACCCCTGATTTAATTCCTATGTCTAGTAGCCACGAATAATTTCATCACCTCCATCCATATTAACAGAAACTTAGTAAGTGATATCCCCAAAGGTCTGTGTCCTGGGTAAGGAATGGAGAGCCTGTAGCCGCGGAATGCTCTTCAACTATAACTCCCATCATCCCTGATCGTTGACTATGCTTGCTGCTATGGCTGATGGGTGTCGGAGTCCAACATTTGCAGGGCCACAGGCTCCCCCAAACTCCCCTGCCCTAACTGCTCAGTTTTTAACATAACAGATCTTGAGGGTGATTTGTGGGTCACCTTCACACAACACAGTCTTAAGGGTTAAAAATGCAAATATATTTATCCTACAGGTTCACACATTATTATTAGTAGCAGCAGCAGCAGCAGCAACAACAACATCAATTGCATTTATGAGTCACTTTAGGGGCCATGAATTTACCTGCTATACCTGTGTACGCCGGTGGCGCTGTGGGTTAAACCACAGAGCCTAGGACTTGCCGATCAGAAGGTTGGTGGTTCGAAGCCCCACAACGAGTTGAGCTCCTGTTGCTCGGTCCCAGCTCCTGCCAACCTAGCAGTTTGAAAGTACGTCAAAGTGCAAGTAGATAAATAGGTACTACTCCGGCGGGAAGGTAAACGGCGTTCCCATGCACTGCTCTGGTTCGCCAGAAGCGGCTTAGTCATGCTGGCCACATGACCCGGAAGCTGTATGCTGCAGAAAGCCAAATTAATTCCTACACCATCAGCTGAAGCAGGAGTCTCCAGCTGGTTGAAGTTCCACTCTGCATGCTCGGTTGACTCCTGGGACAACACACATTTGTGCATGACCAGGAAAGCAAACAGGAATCAAGTAACTTCAATGTGAAGTCGGTGGAGTTTGAAAGTCGGGTTATTTCAGGAGGAGTGTGTTGTTGTCCTCCTCCTCCCCGTTTACTTAATGTTTTGGGTCACTCGGCTGAATAAGTCAGAAGTAATTTTCTCTTACATTTTTAAAGAGTGCCCAGAGTCTCTGTGCCCTCGACCGGGGTCTCTAGTTTAACAAGCTCACCTTGCTGCTGTCATTCCACTCCAGTTACTACATGCAATCTGTTTATGGGGTCATTGCGTTGGTTCTGCCCTGCAGGAGTGGGAGGGTAGCTGGAAGGTGCGGGAAAGAGAAAAAAGAGGGCATCAAAACAGCCTTTATGGATCAGAGCAAAGGCCTATCTATTGCAGCATCCTGTTCTCTGCAGTCACCAAACAAATGCCTATGGGACTTGTACGATGCAGAAGCACTCTCCCTACTTGTGATCTCCAGAAACTGGTACTCAGAAGCATGCTGTCTCTGACAGTGGAAGTTAGAGCATAAGAGCCCTGCTATGGATTCTGAGTCTGGGTATAGAGCCGTATCTTCCATTGATTTGTCAAAAGCCATCTAAATTGGTGGCTGCCACCACATCTTGTAGGGATGTGGGTGGCGCTGTGAGTTAAACCACAGAACCTAGGACTTGCCGTTCAGAAGGTCGGCAGTTCGAATCCCCACGACGGGGTGAGCTCCCATTGCTCAGTCCCTGCTCCTGCCAACCTAGCAGTTCAAAAGCACATCAAAGTGCAAGTAGATAAATAGGTACCGCTCCAGTGGGAAGGTAAATGGCGTTTCCGTGTGCTGCTCTGGTTCGCCAGAAGCTGCTTAATCATGCTGGCCACATGACCTGGAAGCTGTACGCCGGCTCCCTCGGCCAATAAAGCGAGATGGGCACCACAACCCCAGAGTCAGTCACAACTTGACCTAATGGTCAGGGGTCCCTTTACCTTTACCTTACCACATCTTGTAGAAGTCAATTCCATAATTTAATGATGTGTTCTATGAATAAGTACTTTCTTTTGCCTATCCTGAATTTTCCAGCTTCATTGTATGACCCTGGGTTCTAGTACGATGTGAGAATAGGAAAGCTATCTGTTCACTTCCCCCTTCTCACCATGCATGATTTTAGACCTCTCTTTTATGTAAGCCCTGTCCTCACTAAATGAAAAGCCCCAAATATTGCAACCTCTGCTTACATGGAAGTTGTTCCTATCCTTTTGATCATTCCTGTGTCTTTTCCCACTCCACAATATCCTCTTTGAGGTGCTGCAACCCTGAGCTATACACAGTATTCCAAGTGTGCACAATCACACTGTAGATTTGTATACTGGCCTTACAATATTGGCAGTTTGAGATTCAATCCCTTTCCAAATTATCTGCAATGCAGAGCTCATCCTCTCTCTTTTTGCAGCTGCCACGTGCTGGGTCAGCCAGATGGGCGGGGTATAAATTTATTATTATTATTATTATTATTATTATTATTATTAGTGGTTTTAAGAAACGGCAGAGCAATAAAAAGCCAGACTTTTAAAAAATGTCTTAAACCATAGCTACCAGAGTTTATTGGAGGTAGGATTTTAACTTGTTCTGACTCCAGTGTCTGAACAGCATCCTTGAATGCTCCAGCTGAAATCAAGTTATTTAACCAAGGGGGTAACATCAACCATGGAGGCTGAAATGATTTGTCAGCAGATGGCAAACAACCATATAATTTGGTTAGATTATGACCACCGGCAAAGAAATGCATTTGCGAGTTTAACAAGCAAGCTATCTTCCAGTTTTCTTAATTGATTTGCCGTTACAGTAAACATCCTCAGCGTGACTAATACTGTGTTTTTGTAAGATCAATGGGCTTTGTGAAATAAAAATAGAAGTCAGACGTTCTGGCTGATGGAACAACAATGAGGTGGCCTTGCTCAGCTGAGAAAGCAAACTCGTTCCTGTCTGTGTCATTTTAAATGGCTGGCGGAGGCTCGTGTGATTGGGTGATCCCCTTACTTTTTTCTTTTCTTTTTAAATGACAACCCAAAATATTAGATGTCAGGCAGAAAGATTGTACTTGAGGATGGGAAGAAATTCTATTCACTTGGCAATTTAAAGGTGAACCTACACAGCCTTGAAACAATGTGTGAATTGAAAACACAACCCTCCTTCAAAATTCTCACTACTCTGAATTTTGCAATGCAGTTCCCAAGTTAACGTGTACCAAAAAGTATATACTAAATTGGGCATAAAAATGTATGCATTTGCGAACATGACATACAAGACAAGAGCAGTACATGTGAAAAGGATCTAGGAGTCTTGGTTGACCACAAACTTGACATGAGCTAACAGTGTGATGCGGCAGCTAAAAAAGCCAATGCAATTCTGGGCTGCATCAATAGGAGTATAGCATCTAGATCAAGGGAAGTAATAATGCCACTGTATTCTGCTCTGGTCAGACCTCACCTGGAGTACTGTGTCCAGTTCTGGGCACCACAGTTCAAGAAGGAAACTGACAAACTGGAACGTGTCCAGAGGAGGGCAACCAAAATGGTCAAAGGCCTGGAAACGATGCCTTATGAGGAACGGCTAAGGGAGCTGGGCATGTTTAGCCTGGAGAAGAGGAGGTTAAGGGGTGATATGATAGCCATGTTCAAATATATAAAAGGATGTCACATAGAGGAGGGAGAAAGGTTGTTTTCTGTTGCTCCAGAGAAGCGGACACGGAGCAATGGTTCCAAACTACAAGAAAGAAGATTCCACCTAAACATTAGGAAGAACTTCCTGACAGTAAGAGCTGTTTGACAGTGGAATTTGTGTGGTGGAGTCTCCTTCTTTGGAGGTCTTTAAGCAGAGGCTTGACAACCATATGTCAGGAGTGCTGATGGTGTTTCCTGCTTGGCAGGGGGTTGGACTCGATGGCCCTTGTGGTCTCTTCCAACTCTATGATTCTATGATTCTAAGATATTTAAGCTACCTTGAGTCCCAGTTTGTGGGAAAGACAATATAAATAAATTTAACAAGTCACTTTTCCATAAGATGCATCCCAAAGCAAGCTACAAAATGAAACATTTTGCTCCACTGTGCTATTTCGCTTGTCTTCGTGTGAAAGAAAATTAAGGCCACCCTCATTCTAGATGAGGTGAAATTTGTTGCAAAGGTTGTTACCAGAGAAGATCCACCAAAAGAAAAAGAAACCATGATCATCAAGTAAGGTCATGTCATCTCCCAGAAATACTCAGCCCCTATTCAGCCAGACAATAGAAACCCTTCGGAACAGAATGTCACTCCAAACTTTGGACAAAGTCAGGTGTCAAAATGAGGTTGATTTGAGCCTTGTGAAATAAATTGGAATGGTATGCCATGGCTTTCAGTTGATGGCATCCTGAAAACTGTAATCATCTCTGCCTACTAGGTTTTGTGTTCATTCCCACGTATTCCTAAGATGGTACCACTTTGAAGGCCAAGCCATCCTATGTGATTTGCAAGAGATCCTTGAAGAATAAGACCGTTGTGAATTCCAACGGGGACAGATCTTATGTGCACCTCCCAGATTAATGCATTGGTTAGAATTTGCAGCACAGTCCTATACATGTTTACTCAGAAGTGAGTCTCCCTGTGTTCAGTGGACCTTATTTCTAGGTCAATGTGCAAAAGAATTGTAGGCTTAATCACCCACCAGTGTTAACATTTCCCAAGGCAGTTCCTAGAGCCCACCGCCCCTCTACTTCAGACTGGTAAACAGGAGGGAGGTTTGTGATAAAGATCTCAGATGCAGTTTGCTCCTCATGGAGACCTCACCCAGCCTCACATTATGTAGAACTCTGGAGCTTCCTTGCCCTAAATTTGTCAGACATTTAATTCATTGAATTTGTGTGTGTGTTTTAAGAGCACCTTTCTTAGAATTAATAACAAGGATATTTTACAGACACCCAAAAATAAAAATTTCTAAAAATAGCACAGTGAAAACAAGAAACAATTTTATAAAAATTGATTTTTTTAAAAGTTAAAAAAATTGGGTTTCTGGAAGTAATACAATGGAAATGTTGCCATGGTGACCACAATGTGGGATTCGATAGACTTATTTTCAGAGGCTTTAAAACGATGTTGGGGTGGGGGAATCTTTGTTTCTGTTGAGTGCTACATTTCCTTGGGGGTGGGGGCAGGCAGGCAAATCTATCAGGGACCAGTACCCTGTTATCTCTGGGGGCTCGAAAGCTTATTTTAAAAGGACAACTAAAATGGTACGTGATATAAAATGATGCATGGTGGATGGAGAGTATATTTTCGCCTGCTCTCAGTCTGCTAGAATGTGGGATCCAAGGAAACTGATTGCATTTATGTTCCATAGAGAGAAAAGAAAGTGCTTCTTAACACAGTGCAGAACGTAGGATGCTGCCTTTTACCAGCTCAGAGCCTTTGTCCATCTAGTTCAATATTGTCCACACTGGCAGAAGCTCTCCAGGTTTTGAGGCTCCCAGTAAGACTTCTCTCCCAGTCTTACTTGGTGATGCCAGGTATCAAACCTGGGACCTTCTGTGCGTGAAGCGGATGCTTTGCCATTGAGCTATGGTCCTTTGCTGCTGCAACAGGGGCAAGGAACCTGTGGCCCTCCAGTGGTCATTGGATTAGAGCTCCCATCATCTCTGAGCACTGGCCAGGGAACCAGTGGTCTTTCAGATGTTATCAGCATGCAAATCACATCAACACGTTCCCTGACCAACTGACTGCATTGACCGGGACACCTGGTAGTTAGAGCCCAACAACATCTGAAAGACGAATGCGGGATTTGACAAATTCATGAAGGATATGTCCATCTTGGTCTGGGTCTGCTCTGAGCATGATGTTGTTGCATATCACCCTACGGATGTCACTGCAAGAGGCAGTTGCCTGAATTGGCTCTCCAAGGAGATTGACGACGAAACAAGATACTAGCACTTCTTAAGGCTGGTAGTAAACAGCGGCGTAAGGCCGGCAGGTTGTGGGCTCTCCGCTTTTGCTCACAGACACCGTAATCAAGTCCTCCTAATCACCGTATTAAATTAGTCACTTTCTGGCATCCTGATTGTTTTCCTCCGTTTGGTTGATTTTCTCATTCATGCTACCCTTTCTGTGTTTCTGAGCTCCGCTTACTCATAACGGAGAATCAAGGGAGGTTGACTTGAGGGGTGAGTGTGTGTTTTACTCTCTCCTGCTCAACTCATTCATTCGCACGGCCACCAAGTACCTTCAGCGAACTCATTGGTGTATTCAGCAGTGCGGGCTGTGTTGAAATCCCTGCACGCAATTCGCCCTTCCAAAATCCACATTAAATGGGTGGGCGAAAGGATATTACTAACAATAATCAATTGCATAGTCATATTTCTAAGTAAACCACACAAACACACACACACACCGTAACATTTCTCCAGGGGTGGTTGGGATCTGACTCCAGAGCCAACAATACAATAGTGGTATTAGTATTTAATGGCATGTTGCATCAGAATCTCCAGGCAATTTAGGATATATTTCAGAGCCAGGGTGGTGTAGTGGTTAGAGTGTTGGACTCAGACTCAGGAGACCAGGGTTCAAATCAGCCCTTCATTTCATTTATTAAACTTATTAGTCGTTTGTCACCTGAACGTCTCCAGCAACTTACAGTAAACCCCCCCCATACCATAAAGGAAGACAAAAGGGGGGGTCATATAATACATTAAGGCAGGCATCCCGAAACTCAGCCCTCCAGCTGTTTTGGGACTATGACTCCCATCATCCATAGCTAACAGGACCAGTGGTCAGGGATGATGGGAATTGTAGTCCCAAAACAGCTGGAGGGCCGAGTTTGGGGGGGCCTGCATTAAGGGATGATGCTCCCTGGGTGATCTTGGGCCAGCCACTGCCTCTCAGCCTACCCTACCTCATAGGGTTGTTGCAAGTTTTAAATGGGGGGGAGACCATGTGACCACCTTGAGTTCTTTGGAGGAAAAGGTGGGGTACAAATGGAATATTTAAAAAAAAAAAACAATATCAGAATAATAGGTATGGAAGGGAATTCAGGAGTCCCACCAAGCTCCTCTCCTGAGGCAAAATCCTGTCTATCCCAAATGTTCTTACGATTGCAGGCCACACATAATGCTACTGTACATTGACTGCAGAGTAGCTGATAAACTATCAAGTATAGCATGGAAGCGGGTGGCACTGTGGGTTAAACCACAGAGCCTAGGACTTGCCGATCAGAAGGTTGGCAGTTTGAATCCCTGCGACGGGGTTGCGAAATTTATTTTATTATTTCATTATTTCATTTTCCTGTTTTATCTTTTGTAAACTGCTCTGAGGTTTCTTACAATCGAGTGGCTCATAAATTCTATTAAATAAATAAATAGTAGGGCTGATGAGAGTCCGAAAACTTTTAGCTCCGGTGGCAACGTTTTGCTGCAGCTGTTCTTGCAAAGTAAGTGTGAGGGAGAGGGTATAAATAGAAGTGGAGAGATTGCTTTTACTACTCCTGATGAACCCATGACTCACTTTTGTAGTGGAGGCAGGTGCGTGCCATGGCGCCAGTTTACATTTATTCCCAAATCCCCACGGAGCCCTTATGTGAATTATTACCTATTGGAGATGACAGATGGAGACGTACATTGCTAGGTTACAAGAAAGCATCTTTGTTCTGTGTGGCCTCGCCTTTCCTTCCACACTTTGCTTGTGGGGAAAGTATATCCAGAGGAGGGCAACCAAAATGGTCAAAGGCCTGGAAACGATGCCTTATGAGGAACGGCTAAGGGAGCTGGGCATGTTTAGCCTGGAGAAGAGGAGGTTAAGGGGTGATATGATAGCCATGTTCAAATATATAAAAGGATGTCACATAGAGGAGGGAGAAAGGTTGTTTTCTGCTGCTCCAGAGAAGCGGACACGGAGCAATGGTTCTAAACTACAAGAAAGAAGATTCCACCTAAACATTAGGAAGAACTTCCTGACAGTAAGAGCTGTTTGACAGTGGAATTTGCTGCCAAGGAGTGTGGTGGAGTCTCCTTCTTTGGAGGTCTTTAAGCAGAGGCTTGACAACCATATGTCAGGAGTGCTCTGATGGTGTTTCCTGCTTGGCAGGGGGTTGGACTCGATGGCCCTTGTGGTCTCTTCCAACTCTATGATTCTATGATTCTATATCAACCATGTTTCAGTCCCAAGCTCTCACTAAAATATTAATGGGTGCCAACACTTATAATACTAGGACGTCTCCCTTTCTTTGGGCAACCAGAAGTTCTGCAAAAGGGATGGTGAGCCTTAGAACTAGGGCCAAAATGCAACCCTCCAACCCTTAGGACTCTTCCCAGGCCACATGCCCAAGGCCACACCCCTCCCTGGACTGCTCTGTGCCAACTCTCTTGATTTTGCCTATCTGGAATCTCTCCTGGAACTGCAAAGGCACCTCTTCCTTGCCTGGATGTAGGATATGTTAAGGATAATGGTTTAATTTCCTGAAATGGGCGTGTTTACTTATGTTAGCTTACTGTGTATTTTTAGCATGGGTTTTTCCCCCTTTGTCAGTAGCTATCTCATGGGATTGGATAACTGTGAGTCACATGAGAGAGGCATTCCTTTGTGTTGTGACTATTATTCCAGCAACTGTCGTTTTTAACTTTCTTCTCTCTGTGTCTGTGAGGGAGAATGGCTGCTAAGAGAGGCTTCTCGGGATACTGTTGAGGACAGTGTTGTGTCAGTGTGATTTGTCTGAAGTGAATCATACAGACGAAGATCCCTAAACGTTAATAGGGAGAAACCTGTGCAGAAGCTAGATTGTAGCTTCTTTTTGAATATAAGGAGTCTGGACATTGTATAGTCTTTACAAAGAAGTTATCAGTCACCCAGAATAGTTATTTAGATGTAAGCTACTCTAAAGGTAAAAGGTAAAGGTACCCCTGCCCGTACGGGCCAGTCGTGACTGACTCTGGGGTTACGTGCTCATCTCGCTTAAGAGGCCAGGAGCCAGCACTGTCCAAAGACACTTCCAGGTTACATGGCCAATGTGACGAAGCTGCTCTGGCGAGCCAGCACCAGAGCAACGCACGGAACGCCGTTTACCTTCCCGCCACAGCAGTACCTATTTATCTACTTGCACTGGTGTGCTTTCGAACTGCTAGGTGGGCAGGAGCTGGGACCGAACGACGGGAGCTCACCCCGCCGCGGGGATTTGAACCGCTGACCATATGATTGGCAAGTCCTAGGCACTGAGGTTTTACCCACAGCGCCACCCGCGTCCCGTTCCACTTATCATCTTATCATCAAAAGGATGGAGAGTGGTGTGAGTCTGGCCATGGCTTCCAATGGTATGCAGCTACTGGAAGGCTGCTCATAAGGGAATGTGGCTCTTGGGCCCTACCTTCATTCTACAAAACACGAAGGGCCAAGAAAGACCCTTGTAGAGCAAGAGTAGCTGACATGGTGCCCTCCAGATGTTGTTGCATTCCAGCTGCAACCAGTATGGGCAGCAGTCAGGGATGAAGAAGAAGAAGAAGAGGAGGAGTTTGGATTTGATATCCTGCCTTTCACTCCCCTTCAGGAGTCTCAAAGCGGCTAACATTCTCCTTTCCCTTCCTCCCCCACAACAAACACTCTGTGAGGTGAGTGGGGCTGAGAGACTTCAGAGAATTGTGACTAGTCCAAGGTCACCCAGCAGCTGCATGTGGAGGAGTGGAGACGCGAACCCGGTTCCCCAGATTACGAGACTACCCCTCTTAACCACTACACCACACCTCCACACTGAAGGGAGTTGGAGTCCAACAACATCTGGAGTGTTGGCTCTGCAGCTGCAGAGTACCAGGGATTTGGGTTGTTCCACCACTCTTGGGAAGGATGAAAGCACTATCTCCAGTGTTGCCCCAGCTCTTACCAGTAGAAGGAAGTGTTTGGGAAGTAGTGTTTGGCCTACCTGGTCAATTTCTGGTAACAGCCATCCTTCAATCCATGCAAGGCTGCTCTGCTATGAATGTCTGTTGTTGTTGTTGTTTTTTATATATAAATATTTATTGAAAGTTTTCTTTTTTATAAATTACAATACAAATAAAAAAACAAGATAACACATATCGTGACATATTTTCTTAACTTCTTTGGACTCCCTCGCATCTCCCGCTCCTGCGTTCCTAATTTATAAATATCTAACCAGCAATTTATCACCTTATTTCCATTCTTATTATCTAATTTTCCAATGTTGTATCTCGAATTTTCGATATCATTTATTCAAACCTTAAAAGTTTAAATTTAGCCTAATAATTATCCAAAATTTGTCTTCTCTTAAATTTAACTTATCTTCATATATCACTTCGCCTAGCTTAATGGTGCCAAGTTATTTATAATCTAGCATCCTTCTTAACATTCATACAATTTGCAATGTTTCTGTAGGTAAGTCTTGAATTTCCTCCAATCTTCTTCTACCGTCTCCTCTCCCAGGTCTCGGATTCTGCCGGTCATCTCGGCCAGTTCCATGTAGTCTATCAGTTGCATCTGCCATTCTTCCAGTGTGGGTAAATCTTGGGTTTTCCAGTGCTTAGCTCTGCTATGAATGTCTGTTGGTGTCTCCCTGACTCCATTTAAAAAAAACAAAACAAAAAACAGCTGCAGAATCCTTGTTCTGTACCACCTTTTCCTGAGATTATGAGGCCTTGTAGAAGTAAAGCTTACTCAGTACCATCTGTGGTAAGAATTAACTTCTAAACCACCTCTTAATGGTTCGTGCCCAGGTGAGGGAATAACACCTTAAGGAAAAATACAGCCACACTTTCCTTCAGGATATGACTTTTTGTACAAATTACTTGACTGGAGAACTGCACTGCAAAGTTCAGAAAAGTGTGAATTCCCAAGGCTGGTTTTGGAGAGCTGGGTCGATCAGCCTTTAGATGCAAACTGAATTGGATTTCTTACCCACCCCTATTCCCCACTGTGCTCAAAGGGACTTACTTTCCAGTAAGTATCTTTAGAATGGCAGCCTACATCTGTTTTTAAGTTGCCACATAACAATTAAAGCTGCAATCCAATGCATACTACTTCTGTGGGAAAAATCTCTGTTGAACACAGTGGAATTTACTCCTGAGTCAACCTGTGTAGGATCCCGTTGTTAAGCATGGTTACCATTTTCCCTCTGCTCGTTCTTTTAATGCTGTTTGTTAAAATCATTCTCAAATATATGCCTTCCACTGTCTCCCACAGTTTGGTCAAACTCATGCTGGTAGCTTCGAGAACGATGTCCAACCATCTCATCCTCTGTCATCCCCTTCTCCTTGTGCCCTCCATCTTTCCCAACATCAGGGTCTTTTTAATCTTCTTGCAGTCCATGGGACTCTCAAGAGTCTCCTCCAGCACCATAATTCAAAAGCATCAATTCTTTGACCAAACCTATCCATTCTTAAGGAAATCAGCCCTCAGTGCTCACTGGAAGGACAGATCCTGAAGCTGAGGCTCCAATACTTTGGCCACCTCATGAGAAGAGAAGACTCCCTGGAAAAGACCCTGCTGTTGAGAAAGATGGAGGGCACAAGGAGAAGGGGATAACAGAGGATGAGATGGCTGGATAGTGTTCTCGAAGCTACCAGCATGAGTTTGACCAAACTGAGGGAGGCAGTGGAAGACAGGAGTGCATGGCAAGCTCTGGTCCATGGGGTCACGAAGAGTCAGACACAACTAAATGACTAAACAACAACAAGATTTCGGATGAATAATAGGAGAAGCTTTTTGATGATGAGCACTGGAGGCCCCTAGGCAGCCATCTTTTGGGAGTGGTCTAGGTCTGGGTCTCCTGCCTCAGTCAGGGTGTTAGCCAAGATGGCTTCTAAAGACACCTCAAACCATATTCGTATGCTTCTGAAAGAGAGTACCATTCGTCGCCAGGAAGTAACAATCAAATCATGGAACTGCTTTACCAATTCAAGGATGATGCCAATCATTCTCAAGCTTTTGGTACGAAGCAGGGAAAGGTCAGCAAAACGAATTAAAGATGATAGCAGAATGTCTTTGTTTTCCTAATTTACTTTTAACCTTCCACTGCAAATGTCAACCTGAGCCGAGATCATATAATCCAATATGCCTCTTACCAAATTAAATTAATTTTCACTATCAAGAAGCTAATCTTAGAAGCATGGAATGCAAGCATCACTTAAATTGAGGCTGTGCTGAAATTGGGTTTTGTTTATGTTCGTTGTTGAAAGCAGATATAAACCTAAGGAGTTTGTGAGCTCCATAAATTAGGTAAGTGTTTTGTCGTTTCCAAGAATCTAAAGCATTTATCAGCCTCTAGGACATTGTTTTCGCTTGGGGAAGGTGTGTTATGGCCAGTGAGACAATTCAGAGTTACAAGCTCTTAAAACTCTTTAGCAGTCATAACTTTCCCCAAAGAGCCCTGGGAAATGTAGTTAGTTATGGAGACCCCTATTTCACTCAGGCATGTACAGTTCCCAGATTTCACTGGGAATTGTAGGTCTCTGAGGGGAATCAGCACCTGTAACAAACTACAGCTCCCAGAGTTCTTTGGCAAAAGCCCAGACTGTTTAAAGTCAAGCCTAGGCAAACTCTGGCCCTTCAGATGTTTGGGACTACAATTCCTATCATCCCTGACCACTGGTCCTGTTAACTAGGGGTGATGGGAGCTGTAATCCCCAACATCTGCCTATGCCTGGTTTAAAGTGGTATTGTAGTGGGGAAATCTTTACTGGGCCAGCCCTATTGTCGGGCATATTTCTACTGCCAGAGAGAGGGAATTTTCTGTCTCTTGTGCTAAAATAGGTTGACCAACCTCAGATACTGTGAGCCTTGACTTTTTTTTGGGGGGGGGAAGTGTATGAGGATTTCCTGTCTGCCTCAAGCAGCCAAATGCCTCATTTCTGCTCCAGGAGAGGTTGTCTGCTCTTGACAGGCGGCGAGTAAATTCATAAATAGAATTTGGAGACCAGGAGACTTTACACCTGAGAGCCGGTGATGCCAAGGCAACATTCAAGAAGACCAAGAGGTAGCTACGCAGGCTGAAGTTCACATATTGATTTGGACTAAAGCAAATACTTTGCCACATGTTGACAGTGTAATTCAGATTTTGAGCCCAAAGCTGAGGGTGAAGAATGTTTGAGAAAAGGGTTGAGGCCTGTCATAATAGGGACTTTCTGGACAGAAAGGCTGGCGGGGGAGAAAGAAGGAATGTAAACATGGAGTAAAATTGTCTCGTTCCCTTTCCCTGACAGTCGGAGGCTTCAAAGTTGAACAGGCTCCCGGCAGTTTTTCGTGTAGCCTCAGCGAGTGGAGGGGCAGATCAGACTTGACCTCCTCTTCCCGAAACCAACACAGGCCATGCTGCATGCAGCAGGAGAGGCTGGGACAAAAGAGCCAGCCGTCAAAAGTGACAAAGCACATTAGGCACATTCTGCAGCTATTTGCCATGTCGAACAAGAGGATTCATTAATGTCAGTTACTGAGAGACATCTTCATGTATTACGGAAAAGAATTAGCATTCCACAAAATGGCTTCCGGGGTTTTGTTTTGTTTTGTTTTTCAGCGTGGCAATAACATGCCCCTCTGTGTCCCTTTGTTTAAAGCTAGTTCCTTGTTGATCTCTTAGAAAACTGCCTTGGGAACTTAGGAAGCTGTTGTATTCTGAGTCAAACCATTGGATCCATCTACACTCACTGGCAGTGGCTTTCCAGGATTCCAGGCAGAATCGTTCCCAATGATAGAATTGTAGAGCAGGAAGGAGTCCCAAGGGTCATCTAGTCCAACCCCCAGCAATGCAGGAATCTTGGCTGAAACATCCATGACAGATGGCCCTCCAACCTCTGTGTGATGGCCTGGGACTTGGGCTCGGACTTGGAACTGGAGGAGTCTCAGTCCGCACTGGATCCTCTGCCTCAGGCGGCATCTGAACCAAGTCTGGGGCCTGATTCTGAAGAGCCCCAGTCTGCACAGGTTCCCCTGCAACAAGCCCCAGCTGGGCCGAGTCAGGGGCCCAAGCCTGCCCTGGCTCCAGATGTGGGGATTACCTCGTTGCCTTCAGCTGGGCAATCACATGCAGCTGCTCCACTACCAGTTGGGTCAGGAGAGACTGAGGCATCCTCTGGGTCTAGTAAACCACCAACATCTCCTGAGCTGCAGAGACTGAGGTCTGAGAGAAGGAGAGACCTGAGTACTCGCAGGAGGAGTGCTTGCCTTCGGGCAAGACAGGGAGGTGAGTCACCGGGGGATCAGGACCAGCTGTTACCCCGACAGAGATAAAAGGCTGTCGGACCCCACCCCAGGTTGCGGGAGCAATATTGCTGCTTCCTGGAACCTGCCTGAAACCCTGTGCCTGACCTAGCCTGGTTTCCTGCCTTGTGACTTGCCTTGGCCCTGTTGGACTGACTCCTCACAGAATCCTTGGATTCTGGACCGGACCTGGACCATGTTGCTCGGGTTAACCCCCGGGCCCAGCACACTGTGCTTATAAACCTCCAAGGAAGGAAAGTCCACAACTTCCCTACGGAGAACATTCCATTGTGGTTCAAGGACCCGACCCCCGCAATGTGAAATGAATACACAAGGACACAAAATATAAGGTTAATGGGCAAGAAAAGGCCACAACTTTATTGATTACAGCAGTGAAAAGGTATTGGCTTAGGCATTGGAAGTCTAAAACAAGGGGGGTTTATTCACCAGTAGGTGGAGCCTCTTGATGCTCATCCAACTATAGGCTCTCCCCTGATGTCACCGAGGGTCGTGCCATGGCCTCCCGCCAAGCAGGCATCGGACAGAATACACGACCGCCAGATTCCTTTAACGGAATACCCAAAATATTGAAGGCATAGGCGATGGCCACACCTAGCTCTTCGACACAGCATAACAAATATTTCCAATGCCTAAGCGCCACCCGAGCCCAAAAGGCTCGAAGAAGAATGAGGCTGAGGAGGGGCTGGCGCCGCAGCATATAGGCTGCTGAACATGCCCCCTCGGAGGCACCTGGCTGGGTGCCTGCCGATGGGCGTAGGCGCCAGCCAGGTGAGTGGGGGAGGCGGAGCTCGGTCTCCTGCCCACAACCACTCCCCTCTCTTTCAGGGAGGAGAGTCTCTGTCAAACAGCTTTTACTATCAGAAAGTTCTTCCTGATGTTTAGTCGGAATCTCCTTTCTTGTAACTTGAAGCCATTGGTTCAAGTCCTACCCTCCAAAGCAGGAGAAAACAAGTCGTACCTGTTGACTGCAGTGAACCTGGCACGTTCCTCATGCAGATGTTCTGCCAGTGAGCTACAGTCCTTCCTGGGTACATGGGAAGACAGGAAGCTTCCTTACATCAGATTGTTTGTTAACCTAGCTCAGTTGTCTACACTGACGGGTCGTGACTCTCCGTGGTTTCAGACAGGTGCTCTCTCCTTGCCATACTTCCCTTTATTGCGTGTCGAGACCCCGAAACCACCCCCGCATTGAAGAATAACACACACAAGGACACAGATATTAAGTTAATGTTATTGGGCAAAATTTGGCCACAACTTTATTGATTGATTACAGAATGTGAGTGGTATTGGCTTAGGCATTGAATGGACCCGAGTATATCTGACTCCTGCCCATTGCGCATGGAGTCCGGTAAGGGGAAACCACCAGTAGGGGGAGCACCATTGATGCAGACCAACTCGAGCTCCCCCTGGGCTTAAATAATAATAATAATAATAATAATAATAATAATATTTATACCCCACCCATCTGGCTGAGTTTCACCAGCCACTCTGGGCGGCTTCCAATCAAGTGTTAAAAACAATACAGCATTAAATACAGCATTAAAACTTCCCTAAAGAGGGCTGCCTTCAGATGTCTTTTAAAGAGAAGATAGCTGCTTATTTCCTTCACATCTGAAGGGAGGGCATTCCACAGGGCGGGCGCCACTACCGAGAAGGCCCTCTGTCTGGTTCCCTGTAACCTCACTTCTCACAGTGAGGGAACCGCCAGAAGGCCCTCGGCACTGAATCACAGTCTCCGGGCTGAACGATGGGGATGGAGACGCTCCTTCAGGTATACAGGACCAAGGCCGTTTAGGGCTTTAAAGGTCAGCACCAACACTTTGAATTGTGCTCGGAAACGTACTGGGAGCCAATGCAGATCTCTCAGGACCGGTGTTATATGGTCTCGGCTGCTGCATTCTGGATTAATTGCAGTTTCCAGGTCACCTTCAAGGGTAGCCCCACGTAGAGCGCATTGCAGTAGTCCAAGCGGGAGATAACCTAGCCCCACCCCAGGCTTTGGACAAGATCCGCACCCCTGGATTCCTTTAACGGAATACCCTTAATCTTGGAGCCGCACCTCCCCTCCTCCCTCATAAGGTCATACAATGCCTAACCGCCACAAGAGCCTATGTCCTACTTCCCTTTATTTCCAGAGAATGGTGCTCGCTTGGGCATCATGCACAATGGCAGCCAAATGGTTAATTTCACAGTTGAACTACTTTTCATTACTCGATCGTAGCTCCCCGCAGTACAAGCCGCACATAATGCGTTTGTCATCTGTGGGGGTCATTCTGCTTCTATCACCAAAAGAAATCCAATTTTCTCCCGTGTTATTACATTTTTATGCATTGTCGTTGCAGAATATCCCTCTCCTTTCCTACCCATCATCCACCCCCCATCGCACACAAACACACACACACACCCCAATCCATGCTTACCTCCAGAGTCACTGTAATATCATTTTGTGTGTGTGCAGTTCACCCCTGAATTACAATTACATCTTTTTTTAAAATATACTGTATAGCTGCATTATTTGCAGGACAAGCATAATGAATCCTTTTTGCAGATGCAGGTGTCATGAGTGACATTAATTTTCATCCTCTCCCTTGAGAGGTGCGTCCCTTTTGTTTTCTCTGTGTGTTGAGTTTGCATCTCTCCAACTGAATGCCTTAACATGGCAGATGTCATTATCATGGTTTAAAAGCAGCAACTGAAAAATCAGTTTACGGTGTGTCCCCCCTTCCTTCTAATCTAATTATTTTTAATAGGGTCGTTCCATAAAGGAACAAAGGTTCAGAAGCCGGCTAATACCTTCAACTCATTCACACAACAGCTTTTTCATTGGCACCCCCATGTCCTCAACGCAGCCCCCCCCCCAAAAAAAAAAATTGCGCATGATTTATAAACATGCTTTGCTCCTCTCATCAATTGAACCACTGGGTGTTCATATAAATTGGATTTCCAGAAAGAGCAACAAAGAAATCATCATCCAATCTCCCCCAAAGAATCATGGGAATTGTAGTTGCTTTGTAGATCCTTTATCCCCCTCAAACAGCTGCAGTTCTCAGAGTCTCCTGGGAATTGGCACTGTTTGTTAAACAACTCAGTATCATAGCTCTGTGGCGGGGATGGGGGTGTCTCCTAACAATCATCACCCTTAACAAACTACACTTCCCAGGATCCTTTGAGGGGAGTTATGACAGTTATAAAAGGGATGCGGGTGGCACTGTGGGTTAAACCACAGAGCCTAGGACTTGCTGATCAGAAGGTCGGCAGTTTGAATCCCCGTGACGGGGTGAGCTCCCGTTGCTTGGTCCCTGGTCCTGCCAACCTAGCAGTTCAAAAGCACATCAAAGTGCAAGTAGATCAATAGGTACCACTCCGGCGGGAAGGTAAACAGCGTTTCTGTGCGCTGCTCTGGTTTGCCAGCAACGGCTTAATCATGCTGGCCACATGACCTGGAAGCTGTATGCCGGCTCCCTTGGCCAATAAAGCGAGATGAGTGCCGCAACCCCAGAGTTGGCCACGACTGGACCTAATGGTCAGGGGTCCCTTTACCTTTACCTTATGACAGTTTAATAATAATAATAATAATAATAATAATAATAATAATAATAATAATTTTTATTTATATTCTACTCTCCCCAGCCAGAACTGGGCTCAGGGTGGCTAACACCAATAAAATTACAATAAAACGTAATAGAAAAAGAAAAAAAAGTTAATTAAAATATGGGTTAAAATACGGGTTAAAATACAATTTAAAATGCAGCCTCATTTTAGTAGTAGCTCATAAATCAAAATCATAAGGGGAGGGAAACTTAAGGGTCAGACTGAGTCCAAACCAAAGGCCAGACAGAACAGCTCCTTCTTGCAGGCCCTTTGGAAAGATGTCAAATCCCGCAGGTCTCAGAATCAAGATGATTCTGCTTCAGATGTATATGGTGCAGATGGGGCCTAAATTACATGGGAGCTCCTAGAAGTACTACAGGCTCCTTGCTGTTGATGTTTGCCCTCAAAAGGATGGATGGCAACACAGCCAGGCATGGAGGCATGATACACATGGAACCAAGCAGCCTAATATCTGGCACAGGGTTGTCCACTGTGGGGAACTGGGGGGCAGTGTTTCTCTGGGATCTCAGACTGAGGGCTTTCTCATCCCATGCTCCTTGAGATCTTTTTAACTGGAGATCCCACAGTTTGAACTTGAAACCTTCTGTTTTCACTGTACAACTAAGCTGCAACCCCGCCCTGCTTTCTTTGATTCCCTCTAACAGGACCATATTTCTGTATGAAGGGACGCGGGTGGCGCTGTGGCGCTAAACCACCGAGCCGCTTGAGTTTGCCAATCGGAAGGTTGGCGTTTTGAATCCCCATGACGGGGTGAGCTCCTGTTGCCTGTCTCAGCTCCTGCCAACCTAACAATTCGAAAGCATGCCAGTGTGAGTAGATAAATAGGTACCGCTGTGGCAGGAAGGTTTCTGTCACGGTGTCCCGTTGCACCAGAAGTGGTTTAGTCATGCTGGCCACATGACCCAGAAAAGCTGTCTGTGGACAAATGCCGGCTCCCTCGGCCTGAAGCGAGATGAGCGCCGCAATCCCAGAATCGCCTTTCACTGGACTTAACCTCCCAGCGGTCCTTTACCTTTTACCTTTTTATTTCTGCATTAACACCAGTATGCAGGATACAGTAACATCACCACCTGCTTATCATCAACCCACTTGTCTTCCATGCCCTTTAACATTTTCCTGTTTCAGCAGCTCTTGGAGGATGCTTGATCTCTGTCACACATCCATCCTCTGCACATAGAATTATATAGCAGATCAATGGTCCATAAAGAAGAGGCTTTGACTGACCAGAGAGGTATTAACAAATATAATGTACAGTGGCACCTCAGGTTAAATACGCTTCAGGTTACATACGCTTCAGGTTACAGACTCCGCTAACCCAGAAATATTGCTTCAGGTTAAGAACTTTGCTTCAGGATGAGAACAGAAATCGGGCTCCAGTGGTGTGGCGGCAGCAGGAGGCCCCATTCGCTAAATTGGTGCTTCAGGTTAAGAACAGTTGCAGGTTAAGAACAGACCTCCAGAACGAATTAAGTTCTTAACCCGAGGTACCACTGTAATACAATGAGAGAGAGAGAGAGAGAGAGAGAGAGAGAGAGAGATTCAGTAAAAGATAGATGGATGGATGGATGGATGGATGGATGGATGGATGGATGGATTCAGTAAAACAAGTCTGCTGCAGCTGGATTTAAATTTTAAGTCAACTCTTCCTTTTTGCCTTAATTTTCATTTTGCCAACTCTGCTTTGCAAGCTGTGGTCTTACTTAGTCATGGTTTTCCTCACCATTCCCTCCACTGTTTTGCATCTAAACCTGGGGTGGGCAACCTCAGGCCCAGGGACCAAATGTGGCCAAATGTGGCTGGTCCTCTAGGCTCTTCAGAGGCTACACATCCTCCTGATTCACGAGCCCTGCTTTGCAATCTCTATGAGTGTTTAGGCCTGCCTGAACTTTGTCTTTGAACTTTCACAGTGCTGCTTGCCTGCCTGAGCAGAAGACAGAGAGGTGGGTGGGTGGGTGTGTAGAAACTAGCATTCTGTACAAAGGTAAGATCCACATTAATTGCACTTTCCCCTCTGACTCCACCCATCACTTCCATGTGTTCCCACCCCAGAAAATTGACCAGAAGGTAATGATGACCTTGGGCTGAAAAATGTTCCATGCCCTCGATTTAGTCTGACTGGGTGCCTTGTCTGGTGGATCTTGCTGGAGGCATTGTGTGTGTGTGTGTGTGTGTGTGTGTGTGAGAGAGAGAGAGAGAGAGAGAGAGAGAGAGAGAGAGAGAGAGGATGCTCCTTTAAATTCGCAACGACTGACGAATTGCACAAGGGTAACTCGAGCAACAAGCTGGAAAAAGAGCCGAGAAGGAACACACCATTAAACAGAGGGAAGGCCAAGTATTCTTTTCAGGACAAAAAAAAAAAGAACGAAGGAGTTATTGCATATTGCGCAAACCTCCAGAGGAACCTTAGCAATAGGTAGAGCAGGTGCCAGGATCTCCAGGTGTTGCTGGACGACAGCTGCCATCACTCCTGGCCATGTTTCCTGGAGCTCAGCGACCTCAGAAGGGCCAGAGGTTCGTGCTCTGGGACGCAGTGTCCTGCCACTTGCACCTTGATGCAAGCTGACAATCTCAGACAATCTGTGGGTCTGCGAGACAGTCCTCCCCCACCCTGGGGAGTCTGCCAGGGCTAATTACCCCCATATCAGCCCTGAATTACCAGCACGGCTGGGATCTGATCATATGGGAGTCAGCCATTTCTCACCGCCAGAAACAGGAAGCTGGGGCAAATGCTATCTCAGTCTGGCTGTGCCTTCTTGGTGTGGAATGAAAGGGCGACGGCATCTTCTCCTTCAACTAATTCAGCAAAATGTCTTGGGCCCGGCAGCCTCCCCTTCTGCCTAAGGCTGTGCCCCATGTGGCAGTGAGTGAACCTCTCAGCTTCAGTGTCTTGTAGTTTCTCCACATTAGTTTGTCATTCGAAGCAGCAAACAGGTCCTCATGAATATTCATCAGCATTTTAGTGTTAATATATTCTAAAATATGCAATGTTTGCCTAATATGCACATCTTTCCAAAGCAATTTCCCCTAGCATAACGTTATTTTCACTAATATATGAATTTATATGCTAACTTTTGCCTTGGTGTGTGCTTTTTGGTATGCATTACTCGGCTCAACAGCTGCATTGCAAAATCTGGAGATGTGTGAACATATTGTTTCAGAATGTGTGAATTAGGTAGGTTCACCTTTACATGTGAACTGGACTGAATTTCTCCCCCATCTCTGACAGACTTCCTCTTCTGCAATAGAACATCCTGCTTCTCTCCCCTGAAGTCCCCCCCCCCCACATGCACTTTCAAAATATTCTTCAGAGAGTTGGGGGATGCTATAGAACAGTTTTTTTAGGCTGTGTGGGGAGAAGAGAGGAAGAGGAAGCCCATTGAATGAGCAGATAGATACATCTTATGCAGCAATAGGGACAACTCCTAAAACATTTAAAGTCCTTTTTGTGTCGCTCTAAGCAAAGAGCGAGGCAAACAAGAGTGCTTGACTGTCCCTTGATAGGAGCTATCAAGCTTTCATAGCTGTGGTTTTCATGTAGACTCTTCTGCCTGGCTAAAATGCAATTGCAGGCAAGGTGTTTCCTGATCGACTCAGTAAACCGGGCTGTTCCCTGAAGAGCCTTGCTGCTTAACAATAGGTCTTCTGATAGGCTGGATCCACAGTCTAGTCAATAGTACGAATGGCTATCCAAGCCACGTCCAGCCAGCCTCATTGATTGTTCCGTCTCCCAGGAACAAGGCTGGGTCGTCTTATCAATTGCTCTTTCCTAATCGAGCTATTTGTATTCCCACTGCTCTAAAGTAACCATCAAGAAGAAAACTCCTTATTTAAAGCAAAGCATTTGGGGAAAGCCACAGCTGAGTGGTGGCTTCACCTGCCTGAAATCATGGTGAGCTAGGTGGACTCTGTATAAGAGGGCTTCCTATGGTCCTAAGCTCTCAGTGCAAGAGCAAGGCACTGTGGGAAGAAGCACTCTTTCAGATATCATGATCCTAAGCCATTTAGGGAAATGTAATCATGCTGTTCAGCATCATCATAAAGGTAAAGGGACCCCTGACCATTGGGTCCAGTCATGACTGACTCTGCGGTTGCAGCGCTCATCTCACTTTATTGGCCAAGAGAGCCGACGTGCAGCTTCCGGGTCATGTGGCCAGCATGACTAAGCCACTTCTGGCAAACCAAAGCAGCACACGGAAACACCATTTACCTTCCCACCAGAGCGGTACCTATTTATCTACTTGCACTTTGACGTGCTTTTGAACTGCTAGGTTGGCAGGAGCAGGGACCGAGCAACGGGAGCTCACCCCGTTGCAGGGATTCGAACTGCCGACCTTCTGATCGGCAAGTCCTAGGCTCTGTGGTTTAACCCACAGCGCCACCCATGTCCCACTATCATCATACTAATGTAAAAAGCATCCTCCACCCCACTGTAGCCAACCAACTAACTACTGGTAGCCCAGAAGAAGGACGTAAACCCAACAGCACCCTACTGATTGTTCTTTGCAGCAACTGATAATTCAGCGGATTAAGGAGCAACTTTACCAAAACAGCAACAACAACTCCCAAGCCTAGCGGGGAAAGACTGGATGGCTCTAGGAAAGGATTGGGTAAATTCATGGAGGATAATGGAGTCAGTGGTCACTAGCATCCAGTCAGAGGCAGGAAGGCTTCTAAATACCTGTTTTTGGAAACCATAAGACGCGAGAGTGTTCTTGTGTTTGAGTCCCGAATGTGGATTCCCTGCAGGCATCTTGTTGGCCACTGTGAGAACAGGAAGCTGGACTTGATGGGTCATAGGCCTGATCCAGCAGGATTTTTTTGTTTTTAAGAATGGTGAATCCACCGCCACATCTTCAGCCCTGCTGCAGACAACAGCAAGGGAAGAATGCTGGTATATGCCCTGCCTTTTCCTGTTTCCCCAACCAGCTTTTTCCCATTCTCAGAGCACCGCTATGAGATGAACAACTGGAGTACAGTGGTACCTTGGGTTACATACGCTTCAGGTTACATACTCTGCTAACCTAGAAATAGTGCTTCAGTTTAAGAACTTTGCTTCAGGATAAGAACAGAACTCGGGCGGTGCGGCGGTGGCAGGAGGCCCCATTAGCTAAAGTGGTGCTTCAGGTTAAGAACAGACCTCCGGAACGAATTAAGTACTTAACCCTAGGTACCACTGTAAATCAGGCTGGGGATGGGTCAAATGATCTGCCTTCAGCCAGATAAACCTGCCTAGGTCCTGAGATCAGCTACAGCGTTCCTCCTCATAGGCCTGATTTTAAGATCATTTGGACTGACAGGCACCAAATACAGGGCCTTCATGGGGGTGGCCCCATGTTTGTCGAACTCCCAAATGTATGGCCTTGTCAGTACAAACTTTTAAAATGGGTAATAATAATAATAATAATAATAATAATAATAATAATAATCCAACTTATTTCAGGATGTGTTCTTCATAGACTTTTAGTGCTGCTGGCCTGAAGCTGTTCTGAGTTGTTTTCATCAGTTATGTAATGATGCTCGCTGGCCTGCAAACTTGTATGCTGTTGTTTTAAGCATGCTCTTTTATTGAAACATGACTGGGCATTTTCTAATGGCTGTTTTATATAAGCCACCTTGCGAGGCCTTTAGGCTTTAAAAGGGAGCATAAAAATAATAAAGGAAGGAAATCCAGGGCATTACTATGGTCCCTTCTTGCCCACTTTTGACAGTGTGAGCAGCTTGTCCCAGACTAACTCGGTTTCTAACCTGGGCGTTTTGAATGGGATGTGAGCATTCCAAGCTCCAAACTTCCTTTCCCCAGAAAAAGGAGTGGGGAAACATCCCAGGGCCTCATTCCATTACAAAGAACGTTCTGGGGTCCACATTTGGCCCCAAGTCCTGTGATTCCTTGGGACGTGGGTGGCGCTGTGGGTTAAACCACAGAGCCTAGGACTTGCTGATCAGAAGGTCGGCAGTTCGAATCCCCACAACGGGGTGAGCTTCCGTTGCTCGGTCCCTGCTCCTGCCCACGTAGCAGTTCAAAAGCACGTCAAAGTGCAAGTAGATAAATAGGTACCGCTCTGGCAGGAAGGTAAATGGTGTTTCCGTGTGCTGCTCTGGTTTGCCAGAAGTGGCTTAGTCATGCTGGCCACATGACCCGGAAGCTGTACGTCGGCTCCCTTGGCCAATAAAGCGAGATGAGCGCTCAGGAAGACAGAGAGGCATCTTCTCTGATCCTGTCGAGTCCTGCCTGTCTCAACATTCCGTGCCTACTTTTCCATCACGTGCTGAGAACCCGAAACAGTTCATTGCAGGAGGGAACTCAGGTTGACATTCAGTTCCCCCTTTCCCCCTAGAGAGCAAAGAACCAAGTTTTATTGATGTCTTTAGTTATTTATTTTTATTTTTATTTGCTTTAAGAGAGCCAGCGTGGTGCAGTGCATAAGAGTGGTGGACTCGTAATCTGGTGAACCGGGTTCACTTCCCCGCTCCTCCACATGCAGCTGCTGGGTGACCTTGGGCTAGTCACACTTCTCTGAAGTCTCTCAGCCCCACTCACCTCACAGAGTGTTTGTTGTGGGGGAGGAAGGGAAAGGAGAATGTTAGCCGCTTTGAGACTCCTTTGGGTAGTGATAAAGTGGGATATCAAATCCAAACTCCTCCTCCTCCTCCTCCTCCTCCTCCTCCTCCTCCTCCTCCTCTTCTTCTTCTTCTTCTTCTTCTTCTTCTTCTTCATCACATTTATGCCCCATATTTTCTCCAAGGCGTTCGAGGTAGTTGTTCTCCCCATTTTATCCTCACAACAACCCTGTGAGGTTGGTCAGACTGAGGATGAGTAACTGACCTGAGGGCGAGCTTCATGGCTGAGTGGGGATTTGAACCCTGGCCTCCCACGTCCTAGTTCAAAACTCTTAACCAGTGCCTTTTTTCGGGGGGGGGGCGGGGAATGCAGGAGTACACATACCCCTAAACATTTTGTGAATCTAAGTTTGGCCTCATTGAGGGGCAGCATTTCAATATGAGTAGGAATAATAATAATAATAATAATAATAATAATAATAATAATAATAATTTATTTGTACCCCACCCATCTGGCTGGGTTTCCCCAGCCACTCTGGGTGGCTTCCAACAAAGATTAAAAATATATTAAAATGTAACTAGGAAAATGAGAGTACCCCTAAACATATTTTTTTTTGGGGGGGAAGCACTTCTCTTAACCACCATACCACACTAAGAAGAACCTCAGCGAGTTTGCCCATTGCTCACTGAATTTAAACCACCCTCCCTTTCAAGGGGGGTGCCGCTTCCCCACATTGCGTGCCCAAAGTAGTTCACACAGCACACTTGAACAGCAAAGGTGACCCCCATTTCCCCCCTGCTTTATAAGTGAGTTTAGCGCTGACCCAGCTGGGCCTATTTCTGGCACCCTCAATGCCTGTCCTGACCCTCCTGCTGGCCTTAATGCAGTCTTGGCCGTTCCACCTTAACAAGGTGCTGTGAGTGACAATTGAGGATGCTGCACAGAGGAGAGGGTGGTTGCTGCAGCCTGCCATTGGCTTGCGCTTGTGCATCCTAAGCACCAATTACAGTCCCCGCTGCCAGCTCTAATGTGTTTATTGGGATGAGTTATAACCAAATACATGTACACAGGCTGTGTGTGTGTGTGTGTGTGTGTGTGTGTGTGTGTGCCTCGTTGACTGACCTCCCTCTGTGATGTAAAATATGAGAGTCTGGGAGCTACCCGTTTTATAATTCATCAGATTCAGTGACTGAGCAGAGCTGCTTGGCTTAATTATAAAGGCAAGTGCGAACTCCGCGGCTGACAGGGGGGATCTTGAAAGAGCTGGAGCACCCTGCTTTTGTTCCAGCGAAACCTGCCTTTTGGGTGAGTGATGTGGCTTCAGTTCTCCTCCCAGATGCCGGCAAATCTGTCTCGTTGCTTTTGAATGCGTCCCTCTGACCTAGGTAGTTGTCACCGGTGCTGGCAGAGGCTTAGAATCATTTCTGTGCCTTGTCATTTTATGACCTGGTGTCAGATTCGGGGGCTGAGAGAAGAGGAAGGGGCAAAAAGTGCATGTCTGAATTCTTCACCAAAATTTTGCAACACTCCCTCCTTCCCCCCAAAAAGACACTCCAATAATCATAATATCTAAGTTTCTGGCTTTTTTGGTATGCCAGTCTTGGGGAATGCAACTGAGGATAAATTAGAGGCTAGCATCCCTGCTTTTTGGATGGTTTGCATTTGCTGCTAAGAGGAGAAAGTGATGTAGCTTTTGTTAACTAGAGACAGTGTGGGGGGGGGAGAGAGAGAAAGAGAGAGGGAGAAGAATTTGTTTCTGTCTATTTCCCTGCAATTCTGATATGTGTGTCATTTTGATTCTAATTTAGTCTTGGATAGCTGGATAATTTTGCGTTTTCTGCATCAAGATGCTGGGAGAGACTTGCATGCTAAGGTTTGGTTTTTTTTGGGGGGTAACCAGTTTCACTGCTCTGTGATAAAAGACAGGTTGAAATGAATTCCAAAAGGGGACCTTTTGTTGCTGTCATTCAGCAAGAAAGGAACAGAGCCCAATACTTCCCCCGCCATCCTGTCCTGTGTGCGTGTGTTACAGTAAATACCCCAAATTTGGTGGAGGCTGACATTTGCATTTGCATGCTCTCATTCCCCAAGGCAGCGTTTTTTTAAAAGTCTGGAAATGCAGAGATGCAGCAGTGAGTGTTGACTATCGCCAAATGGGATTGTCAGCTTCCACAGGCTGGGTGTCCAGCAAAGTGAGGGAAATACGTAATCTAGTTTTAGACAGTCGTGAAATTCATCTTGAGATTAGCAGCTGGTGTAAATGTGAACTTTCACCACTGTAACATACAGTTACACGTACCCCCCCCCCCAACACCTAAGTATCTATCACTTTGTGCAGAGGATGAAGGAGCTCGGAAAAGCTTGTGCCACAGTAAACAGGTTAAATATTCAGTGTGGCACAAGATCAGTGGTTGTTCTAGATTCAAATGAATGATTTGTACAACCCAAATCTTGGATGAAAACAACATTGGGGAAGAAAGCATGCTATGGACTCTAATCTCCCTGTTGCTGCATGCTGTTGTTGATTATTTATTTAAGAAAACAACCGGCAGTTATTCAATGCTTTCATTACTCCTTGCTTTGTGTTGACCTGTACTTCAAGTAGTGTCTCTGTGTGTGTGTGTGTGTGTGGGAGAGAGAGAGAGAGAGAGAGAGAGAGCGCAATTAATTTACACCAGATCCTCCCCCCTGGAAGCTCTGCAAGATCAATAAGTCCATCATTTCTGAGTTTTACTTGAAAGAACTCTAAAGCGTTTTTCATATCCTTCTATTTAGCTGTTTCATTTCTTTATTGTGTGTGTGTTTCATTATGCACATACAGTATAGACACATTTGCTTGTCATCAAAGGCAACTCAGCATGGATCAGTCTCTGGGACTATCCAAGACACTTGGAAAAACAACACCTGGTGGCTTAATACTTTTCTGGCTGGTGGTCTGCAAGGCTTCATTGCTCGCTGCTAGGATTTGCCTTGTTCCTCGCCACTGCCTTTGCACAGGCTCCTGCCATGTGCTACTGTAGCACAGTGGCTAAGAGGCCAAGCAGCGAACCACCAAGTGCCCAGTTTGTATCTTACCAAGGCCACCAACTCACTTGGTAGCCTTTGTGTTTAAATTTAGCAGCATTGTTCTTAGCCCTAAATATGCTGGTTTCTCCCAGTCTCAACCTTCTTCCCTGCAGTCAGGGATGGTAATAAGACCTTACACGGTTGTTTTGTAGGGATTTCTGGGAGGGTCATGAAAACGAAGTGCTTTTAACACCCTAACCTGCAATTTAAATGCTAAGCATCTTTAACAGATATCTGAGCCTTTTTGAGCGGATATTTTGGAAAAGGGGAGGGGGGGTCTTTCTCCTTGGAAGGGAAGAAGGGCAAAGATACACTTTCCTTTGGGAAGACCCCAAGTGGGAGGGCGAAGGGATGAGGATATTTTTAGCAACGAAGTACACTGCTCCTCATTGTCTCCTGAAAATCAAATTGAGCTAATTTGTGGGAAAGAGTGGGGTGGGTGGAATTGCCCATGTATTCCCTCTCTGGCAGATGTCTACAATTAATGACAGCAGTTCTGGGTTCCACTCACCCCACTCCACCCAAACACGCACACACACCTGCTTATCTGGCCATGCACAACTTTTAAATGATCTTGCGCCCTTCCACCTACCATGTGCTGAAATAGAAAGCTGCTCATAGTCGCTCCCTATTTCCATCGACTGTCTACTCCTCCTAAGGCGTTGGACAGAGGTTTTTCCAAGTCGAGCTCCCCACCCCAAGTGAAGATGCCACATATTTAAACATGTGCGCTGCCACTATCCGGGATGGTGGAGACAAAACTGTATTGTGGAGAGCTCCAACGTGATCTCTCCGAGCTCGGTGAACGGAGACTTTGGCAAATACGAGGGTAAAGCGATGTCCATTGGGACAACAGCAGCAGCAAACACCCCTAGCTTCACATATAGCTTTGGAACTTCCCTCCTATTAAATATTAGACCAGCATCATCTCGTTTGCCTTTGTGGTGCCTACTGTCTTGAAACAAGCCTTCTAAGTAGAAATCTTCCCCAGTCTGTCTCTGTACTGGAATTGTTTTAAATATGTTTTATTTCCTTTATTGCCTTTCTCCCTGGGTTCTATTCAGAGGAAGGCCAGAATATAAATTTAATGAATTGATGAATTCATGAACACTGATTTTTTGGGGGGTGGGGCATCCCTGCTGGCAGGTGACTGACCAGCAAAAGGTATAGTGAGGCTCTGCATTGAAAATATTAATCCGGTGCCTGGGAGCTGTGAAAAAGGCAAATTTCATGTTCAGGATAATTAGTAAAGGGATTGAATAAAACTGCCAATATTGTAAGGTCTTTTTTTTTTTTTTTTTACAAATTTGCTGTTGCTGTGGTTAGTTGTTACCCTGTCTATCAGAACAGAAATCTGTCCAAATAACAAAAGATCTATTAAGAAAGCCAAAGTAGCCATATTCGAACATTGAATATTTATCAGGATCTTTTCTACAGGGCACTTGTGACAGATGACCCTATGGAGATCCCTGTGGGGTGGGAAGGAAATGTCTAGATGTAGCATCTCTGATGCCATTTTCGCCTGCCTCCCTCTTTTTCAGTTCTGATTGCTTCATCTCAAACAGGATAGTGTAGAGCTGGGTGATGTGCAGAAAAGAGCAGCCCAAATTGATCAGGAAGAAAAAGGAGTGAGTAATGGAGGGAGGTCAAGACAGAGATGTATAAAATTAGGTGTGGTGTGGTGGAGAGATGGAACTTCTTCTCCCCATCTCTGGAACCCAATAAGACCATCCCAGTGAAGCTGGGAGCTGGGAGATTCGGCACGGAGGAAGGGAGATGATTCTTCACACAGTGTATTGAATTTGCTTCCACAAGGTGTGCCAAGGGCCACCAACTTATCTCAGAGAATCACAGAGTTGGAAGAGATGCTAGGGGTCATCTCGTCCAACCCCCCTGCAATGCAGGAACATGCAGCTGTCCCTGCACCACACTGAGCCAGTGTGGTGTAGTGGTTAAGAGTGGTGGACTCGTAATCTGGTGAACCGGGTTCACTTCCCCGCTCCTCCAACATGCAGCTGCTGGGTGACCTTGGGCCAGTCACACTTCTCTGAAGTCTCTCAGCCTCACTCACCTCACAGAGTGTTTGTTGTGGGGGAGGAAGGGAAAGGAGATTGTTTTCCGCTTTGAGACTCCTTCGGGTAGTGATAAAGCGGGATATCAAATCCAAACTACTACTACTACTACTATTCTTCTTCTTCTTCTTCTTCTTCTTCTTCTTCTTCTTCTTCTTCTTCTTCTTCTTCTTTTTATGGGGAATCAAACCTGCAACCTTGACATTCTCAGCACCGCGGTCTAACCAACTGAGCTATCCTACATTTCTTATTAAGAAATTAAGATGGCTTTCAAAGGGTGTTAGGCAGATCTCTATAGGATAAGGTGGACCATCCAGGATGAGAGGCACCTTGCTTCTGAATATCCGTGCTAGGGACCAAAGTAGGAAATGGTTATTGCCCTCAGGTCTTTGAGAGGGTCACAGCTCATGCTAGAGCGTATGCCTTGCTGCAAGAGTATACATCCTTTGCATGCAGAAGGTCCCCCAGATTCAATCCCCAGCACAATCCCTTGCGCTTCCAGGTAAGGGAGAGCCTCTGGCAGCCAGTGTAGAAAACACTGAGCTACAGTAAATGGTTCAATGGGTCTCACTCTGTATAAAGCACCTCCCAGTGGATCTACGTCATGAGCTTCCCGTAGTCATCTGGTTGGCCTCTGTGGAAATCAGGATGTTGGACTGTATAGGCTTTGGCCCTGATCCAGCAGGGCTCGTCTTGTGTTCTTGTATTTATATGCATACTAGAATATTTCTTGTTCATCTGAAAGCATCCTTTCAATATCAGAGTGATCTCTTTCCCCCCCCCCCAGAAATAGTAAGCCTGAAAGTCTATGAACCCCTCTCCCATTCTTTCTGCAGACTCTGCAACTGCATCCATCTGTCAGAGTATTTGCATTTTGCTTATCACCATGGGTACCATTATAAGTGATGCTGGGGAAATGAACCATAAAAATATGCACACTGCAGCTGGGGGAATAAACAAATGAAGGCGCTCGGCAGAGGACTGTTGGGGCGGTCTGGCAACTAGTGAGCTGTATAACTAAGTTAGCGTGGTTCAAATGATAGAAATGGACATAAGCCTGGGAAATCTTGGCTCAGGCGTCTTAGTCAGATACATTTGATGAACTCTGGAGCAGATAATCCCCTCTCTCAGATACACAGTGCAATCCTGTACACGTCTACTCAGAAGTAAGCCCCGTTGAGTTGAATGCAGCTTTCTTCTAGGTGAGCCTCGGACTTCCGCCTCAGTTTTCTAAACATAAAACCAGATTCGAACTTTGTAAAATCACTATTAGAAGCTTACAGGCTCGCTTCCAGAAAAGTTGGAATGCTGGTGCATATTCCATAACATCGCATGAGCTTAAATCAGTGTCAGGTGTTTCGTGGCCGGATGTGCAATATAGCATCATACCCTCTAACTGCTTGAGGGTGTATAGTACCCCAGAGGAGGGCATGGCTGGCTGGCAGGAACCCTCAACTCGAGCTATTCTCCTAGGAGGTCAGAGTTTCCTGCAAGGTTTCGTTGTGCAATGTTAAAACTAAAACTGCAGGGACAAGACTTTTCTGTGCTTGACTTAAGCTAGCATGGCTTGCTTGTCTTGAAGAAAATTGGTCCAAACCTGGGGCGCCACCACTGTGAAGGCTCTCCCCCATTTAATGGAAGAGCCCTAGTTCAGTTCCAGAGCATCTGCTTTGCATCTGGAAGGTTCAATCCCAGGTATCTCCAGGTAGAGCTCCCATCTGAAACCCTGACAATCTACAGCCAGTCATTGGAAACGATGCTGAGCTACATGGACCAATGTTCCCTGATGCCATTCTGTGTTCTTATTGTGGTAGAGAAGAAGGTAATTGTTTTGGGGACAGATGACTTGTCCTTTTTCCTTTTTTGCAGTGGGTTATGAGTCTATAAACTGATCCGTTGAAATGCAGTCCAGAAATATTGGAGGTGGCACTCTGCTTCAGTAGTAAGCTGCCAGAATTATGCTGAAACAGATGGCCAAAATGTATTTTGGAGGGGGCTAGCATTTGTTCCTTCCAGTCTGGCATGCTGTGGCACCCATTGCGTTTGACAATGGCTGGCATGGGAGATTCTGGGCATGTTGTGGCTGAAATCCCATGCGCTTTTGAAAGGGGCTTACGACTACTCTGCATCAACCACCATCAAACAACCATCAAACAAATCACACCTTTTCAGCTTTAAATGCTGCCATACTCTTCCAGCCAGAACGTCCCAGGTTCAGCTCCCAGTTTCTCCAAGTAGGGCTGGGGAAATCTCCTGGTCTGCAGCTCTAGAGAGCTTCTGCCAGTCAGTGTAGACCATACTGAATTAGATGGACCAGTGGTCCAACTCAGTGCTACCCTGCTGGTGGTCTGCGTTGAATTAAAACCAGACTAAGAAACCCCGGTTTTGTCCCCACTTCCATTTCCTTGACTGCCTCCTGCACTTCTCTCCAGGAAAACTGAAAAGAGTGGGGCAAAGCCTTGGCAGTTTCCCCAATGCGTTAAAAAGTCTACTTCTGTGCACATCTGCAAGGTTGCTAGCTATTCATAGCACATGCGAAATGCGCTGACTTTCCGCGTCGAATGCTGAGGACCCCGTGCACTTGAAAGAGCACATTTTTAGCCCTGAAGCCCTCGAGCTTTATACGTGAAGGGAAAGCATATGGTTTTTGCATGACACCTCTCCAAAATATAATAGATGTAGTTCAGTGGTAGAGCATCTGATTAGCACACAATCTCCTAGTTTCAATCCCCAGTATCTTCAGGTAGAGCAGTCCTGTCCAAAATGCTGGAGAATCGCTGCTAGTTATTGTCGATCATACTGAACTAGGTGAACCAGTAGCCTGATTCAGTAACCAGCAGCTTCCAGTGTTCCTACATTGGAGCTAAATGGGGATGCTTATGGTACTGTTGCAGAGGCTGTAATGTCTCTTGCTAAATCACTGTTCCTATAGCGAACAGTCATAGCTCAGTGGTAGAGTGCTTGCTTTCCATGCTTAAGGTCCCAGGTTTGATCCCAGGCATGTTCAGGTAGGGAATGTTGCTTGTCGGAATCCCTGCCAGTCAGAGTAGAATAATAATAATAATAATAATAATAATAATAATAATAATAATAATAATAATAATTTATACCCCGCCCATCTGGCTGGGCTTCCCCAGCCACTCTGGGCGGCTTCCAAAAAATATTAAAATACTGTAATACATCAAACATTAAAAGCTTCCCTAAACAGGGCTGCTTTCAGATGTCTTCTAAAAGTCTGGTTGTTGTGGTTCTCTTTGACATCTGGTGGGGGGGCGTTCCACAGGGCGGGTGCCACTACCGAGGAGGCCCTCTGCCTGGTTCCCTATAACTTGGCTTCTCGCAGTGAGGGAACTGCCAGAAAGCCCTCGGTGCTGGACCTCAGTGTCCGGGTAGAACGATGGGGGGTGGAGACGCTCCTTCAGAGCTAGATGGGCCAGGGCGTCTGACTTGGTCTCATGCAGCTTCCTATGTTCCCATGTGTTCAGTGAATGGGGGAGAGGAAAGCAGAATTGCACCCATCAGACACATTCTCTAACACAGGCACATGTGGCTCAGTGTTTCCATTTGTGGGCAGAACACTACATGGGGCTTTCTCAGTAATGCCTAATGGGAAGCTGCTGTCTACAGACAGCGGACTTGGTGATGTTGGGAGAATGGACGGTGGGTTTGATCCTGCTCCTTCATAATGCATCATGTGTTTGCACATGCATGCATGCAGAAAGCTGCATTAGAGGAGCACACCTATTGCCAAGGGTTGTAAGAAGGCAGCAATTGCCATTCCAACCCATATTTGTCACAGTTAGCGCCGTTTCCATTTTGCTGCACTTCGGTTTCCCCAAAATGCTGCATAATTTGTCTCTCTGCCTGCTATTTTCCGTGAGTTATGTAACTGTTCATCTAACTTTCACAAATTACATTCATTTCAATGCAAAGGGAACATCAAAACAAATTTTAAAAAGTAATTGATTACAAGTTTTTTTGTGAACTTTAAAAAAAAAACTAGTCCAGCAACAACATGAACAAATCCCAGTTTTATTTGTATGTCTGACTTCCGTTCCTGACCATAGGTGAGCATACAAACTGCTGCAGTTTCCACTTCCTTTTCCATTTTTATCTGAATTCTTCAACATCCTTACTGTTGCCAGGCTCGGTGAATCTCTGCTAAGTGATGGTTAGAATCTAGATTTTACTATTCTTTCACAGGAGGAACATCTGAGACATTCTGAGAGGGGGTTGCAGAAATTGGACTTCTCCAGATGACCTATTTATTGAGCATTCGTCCTGTTTTGCTGGCATGAAGTTTATGCAGAGGTTAAATTATATACCATCTTTATTGTACATTTCTATTGAACATTCTTCCTGCATTCACCCTGATTTACTTTTGGGGGAGATTTAAACATCTTCCCATTAGCCATTTGTTCATCCCACACTTTTCAGTGCACTTTCTCCCTGCACCTTCTAAACTGCAAACAGTCTGATTCCTTTTTCAAGTGGATTTTTAATGCTAGGGCGGCAGAGCAATTGCACCCACTTTAATTGCAGAAACCTAAAGTTATTTTGTAGGGATGCAGGTGGCGCTGTGGGTTAAACCACAGAGCCTAGGACTTGCCAATCAGAAGGTCGGCAGCTCGAATCCCCGTGACGGGGTGAGCTTCATTGCTCGGTCCCTGCTCCTGCCAACCTAGCAGTTCGAAAGAACGTCAAAGTGCAAGTAGATAAATCGGTACCTCTCCGGCGGGAAGGTAAACTGTGTTTCCGTGCGCTGCTCTGGTTCACCAGAAGCAGCTTAGTCATGCTGGCCACATGACCCGGAAGCTGTACGCCGGCTCCCTCGGCCAGTAAATTGAGATGAGCGCCGCAACCCCAGAGTTGGCCATGACTGGACCTAATGGCCAGGGGTCTCTTTACCTTTAAAGTTATTGTGTGTGCTTGGCTCCTGCAAACTAGGTAAAGGTAAAGGGACCCCTGACCATTAGGTCCATTCGTGGCCGACTCTGGGGTTGCAGCACTCATCTTGCTTTATTGGCCGAGGGAGCCGGCGTACAGCTTCCGGGTCATGTGGCCAGCACGACTAAGCCGCTTCTGGCGAACCAGAGAAGTGCACGAAAATGCCGTTTACCGCTGGAGTGGTACCTATTTATCTATTTGCACTTTGATGTGCTTTCGAACTGCTAGGTTGGCAGGAGCAGGGACCGAGCAACGGGAGCTCACCCCGTCACGGGGATTCGAACCGCTGACCTTCTGATCGGCAAGTCCTAGGCTCTGTGGTTTAACCCACAGTGCCACCCGCCTCCCTCCTGCAAACTAAGGGTATGTTAAGGCACCTTAGTACGGCAGAAGCTGGGGTGCATATTTTAAATGCTCCCCTCTCCGTTAGAAAAACAAAACCAACCTCCCTGCATGTAGAAAAGCAGCTTCTCTGGGGAAATGGCTTGTCGTAGCTTGCTCCCTGATATGCATGATTTGTAGGTGTGGGGAGTATTCAAAAGGATTGCCACATGCACTCACTAGAAGCCTCAGGTTGTACAGTCCAGAATCCACCTCATTCCACAGGGTTTGTGCAAAGGCTGTTTTTTGCTTTCTCAGTTCAAGGCTCAGTTCAAGACTGTAGCCCCCATGGAAGTATAAAGGTCAGCCATCTTTAGAATGAATATATGTGATGGTCAGAAATGATAGGCAGGATGTTTTTATTCCTTGGCGATGTCTCACTATGCCATTTAAATGTTTTGATCACGCAAGGAATGCAGGCTGCATGCGATTCTACAAACGAAAAATAAGTTCAGATCTATTTTCTGCATGTTTCAGAAGAAGCAGCCGCTGCACAATGTACAGAGCCGGCAAGAATCTAAAAGTGTTCCAAAAGTCATCCCTTAGCAACAGCATAATTAGGCAAACAACAAGCCATATTGCCACATTCGGCAATGCAGAAATTTAAGACTAAATGAAGCAATCCTCAGAGGTGTTAAAACTTAATCCAATTATAAATCATGATGTGAGGGGGGAGGGACTCAGGGTCTTGGAATCTCTGTGTTGTGCATTACATGTCAGGAAGGGGACCAGACAGCCTGGGTGATCAGTAAAGTTCATAGCAGCTGCCCTTGAGGCATCATTTAGGCCCTGATGTTGCATTCTGCCTATGGGATGGGAGCTTCGATAACCAGTCTTCCTTCTCTGTGGCATGTTGAGGAGTGGAGACAGCAGACGCTGTCTTGACCTGGCCAGTGAACCATATTGTTGATCTCCTTTATCCCTTGTAGTCCAAATTTGACAGGTGGACGGAGACACTCGCCTGCCTATCACCCCATGTGACAATGATGCCCTTTTCTGACCACAGGGGTCTTGCAGAGTGCTTTGCAACATGCCCACGAAAAAGTGCTTTTGCAAAGCTCTCTGCAAGGCAGCCCTTTGAAAGGTGCTCATGACTCCCCTTGCAGAGTAGTTCAGCTGCAGGCCAGCTGTTTGGAGGAGAGCTGCTGAGTGTGAATGATCCGCCTGCATTCCTGATGGTACTACAAGAAGGAAGAACTAGGTGACAGAGAAGTCAGTGCTGGGTGTGCCAGGAGCCACCCCTGTCAAACGCACGCACAATGTTCAAGGGACGAGGCCACAAGATGAAATAATAATGGGGAGAGGGGTGGTCATTCTCCTGGTGACAGACTCAGAACCATCAGGAATCGTCTGCACAACCCATCCATGAAAATGCAGGTTGGGCGTGCCAAACCGTAATCAGCCGCATTGTGCTTTGCTTTCCATAGTTATTTATTTCTCCATTTAACGCAAATTGCTGCGCTGGGTGGCATGGAGGTGAGGCTTGTTAAAAGGGTGCAGATCAGCCAACAACATTGTGGTCCAATGCCTTCCAATTAGCTGTGGCTTTGAGAATCTGGAGGCAGCTGCACAAGTAGGAGAAAATATATGGTTCCTCAGAGTGAATTGCTTTTAACAAGAGATGGCTGGTTTGCAGATTAATGCCGATACTCTCACTTTAATGGATAAGCTGGCAGTTTAAAGTGTTTGTTTGTTCATTTGTTTAGCTATAATGAAAAGCAGTGTCATCCAGCAGATTAAATAGCCTTTGCATTTAGATACAGGAGACAAGAGTCGACATATGAATCTATCCTGTGCAAAGTCAAACTGTCGGTTCAAATAACCTAGTATTGCCCACTCTGAATGGCAGCAGCTCTCCAGGGTCTCAGGCGGAGGACAGTTGTCTGATTCATACTTGGGAATCACATAGGAAGCTGCCTTATACTGAGTCATACCACTGGTCCATCTAGCTCAATATTGTCTACACTGACTGGCAGAATCTCTTCAGAGTTTCAGGCAGGAGTCTTTCCCAGCCCTTCCTGGAGATGCCGGGGATTGAACCTGTGACTTTTGCCTTTCCAGGTGCTTTTTAAAAGGAGATGCCAAGGATTGCTGCCCCACTGAGCTTCACTCTAATTAAGATCTCCAATTCAGTTTTCGGGTTGAGAGCTGGCTTGTGCATGCATGCCATCATTCAATAGCACATCCAGTTACTTCCAGACTCATACAATCATAGAACTGTAGAGTTGGAAGGGGCCCCAAAGGTCACCCCCTGCAATGCAGAAATCTCAGCTAAAGCACCCATGACAGGTGGCCATCCAACCTCTGCTTCATTGTTTAGTTGTGTCCGACTCTTCGTGACTCCATGGACCAGAGCACGCCAGGCACTCCTGTCTTCCACTGCCTCCCGCAGTTTGGTCAAACTCATGTTGGTAGTTTCAAGAACACTGTCCAACCATCTCGTCCTCTGTCATCCCCTTCTCCTTGTGCCCTCCACCTTTCCCAACATCAAGGTCTTTTCCAGGGAGTCTTCTCTTCTCATGAGGTGGCCAAAATATTGGAGCCTCAGCTTCAGGATCTGTCCTTCCAGTGAGCACTCAGGGCTGATTTCCTTCAGAATAGATAGGTTTGATCTTCTTGCAGTCCATGGGACTCTCAAGAGTCTCCTCCAGCACCATAATTCAAAAGCATCAATTCTTCGGCGATCAACCTTCTTTATGGTCCAGCTCTCACTTCCATACATCACTACTGGGAAAACCGTAGCTTTAACTATACGGACCTTTGTTGGCAAGGTGATGCCTCTGCTTTTTAACCTCCAATGGAGAGTCCACAACCTCCAATATATTCTGTTCCACTGTCAAACAGCTCTTAGTGTCAGAAAGTTCTTCCTGATGTTGTGTTGGAATCTCCTTACTTGTACCTTATTGATTCAAGTCTTAACCTTCAGTGCAGGAGAAAACAATCCTGCTCCATCTTCCACGTGGCAACCCTTGAGATATTTGAAGATGGCTATCATATGTCCTCTCAGCCTCCTCTTTTCCAGGCTAAACATGCCCAGCTCCCTCAACAGCAGGAGAGGGGTACTGCATTCTTGTTCTGCTTTGGAGCTTATACGATAGGTATCCGTTTGGCCCCTCTATAGAAGAAGTTGCTGAACTAGATGGACTTTGATATAATCCAGCAGGACTGTTCTTACACCCTTACTTTCACTTGGGGCAGATTCACATATGAATATTTGTTGCCTGTGGTCTACAACTTTTAAGTAACAGGTATACACACACGCACATGTATGCATTTTGCTTAAAAGACAATTGGCAAGCTTTCTCTTTTTTATATATATATAATTTTTATTGGTTTTTTTCAACACAGATTTAAAGACAAAACAACACACAATACATAAACAAACAAAACATATAAACATGTATAATTTCAAACCTCTTTTTCATAAACCTTACTTCTCAGACTTCCCCTTACCTCCCCTTTTCTGCATCCCTATTTTGAGATTTTTTCAACAACTCCTCACACCAATTGTCTAATTACTTATTTTCTTTTTTAGCTTCTTCTCATACTTAATCAATTACAGCTATAATTCAATATTTTCTTTTCCCTTGACATTTTAGCACTCTTCAATTTTACAACAATTCTTAAGATATACTTTAAATTTCTTCCAATCTTCTTCCACCGTCTCTTTTTCTTGGTCACGGATTCTGCCGGTCATCTCTGCAAGTCCCATATAGTCAATCACCTTTGTCTGCCATTCTTCCAATGTGGGTAGTTCTTGTGTCTTCCAATACTTTGCTAAAAGAATCCTTGCTGCTGTGATGGAATACATAAAAAACGTCCTGTCCTTCTTAGACACCAGTTGGCCGACTATGCCCAGGAGAAATGCCTCTGGTTTCTTATGAAAAGTACATTTAAGCACCTTCTTAATTTTGTTATAAATCATTTCCCAGAAGGCCTTAATCCTCGGGCAAGTCCACCAGAGGTGGTAGAAGGTACCTTCAGTCTCATTACATTTCCAACATTTATTATTGGGCAGATGATAAATTTTTGCAAGCTTGACTGGGGTCATGTACCACCTGTAAATCATTTTCATAATATTTTCTCTTAAGGCATTACATGCCGTAAATTTTATGCCAGTGGTCCATAACTGTTCCCAGTCAGCAAACATAATATCATGACCAATGTCTTGTGCCCACTTAATCATAGCTGATTTAACTGTCTCATCTAGTGTATTCCATTTCAACAGCAGGTTATACATTCTTGACAAATTCTTAGTATTGGGTTCTAACAGTTCTGTTTCTAATTTTGATCTCTCTACCTGGAAGCCAATTTTCCTGTCTTGTTTGAACACTTCCATTATTTGATAGTAATGAAGCCAATCTCGTACCTTAGACTTCATTTTCTCAAAATTCTGTAATTTGATTTTTCCACTCTCTTGCTCCAATATTTCACAATATTTTGGCCATTTCGATTCCATATTAAGTTTTTTCACCTCCTTAGCTTTCATTGGTGACAGCCACCTAGGGGTTTTATTTTCCAACAAATCTTTATATCGAATCCAAACATTATATAGTGCTTTCCTGACAATATGGTTTTTAAATCCTTTATGAGTTTTTACCTTGTCATACCATATATATGCATGCCAACCGAATCTATTATCAAACCCTTCCAAATCCAAAATGTCTGTATTCTCAAGAAGTAGCCAGTCTTTCAACCAGCAGAAAGCTGCCGATTCATAGTACAGTTTTAAGTCCGGCAGGGCAAACCCCCCTCTATCTTTTGCATCAGTTAATATCTTAAATTTTATTCTGGGCTTTTTGCCCTGCCAGACAAATTTAGATATATCTTTCTGCCACAATTGGCAAGATTTCTCGGACACTGTTTGGTACCATAGAGAAGGGGCTCACCAGGGAACAGGCGCTAATTTTTGTAAGATTCTGTAGACTTGTGTCTTAGAATCATTTGTTTCAGAGTGAAGTCTAGACGAGTACAGTGGTACCTCGGGTTACAGATGCTTCAGGTTACAGAAGGTTCAGGTTACATACTCTGCTAACACAGAAATAGTACCTCGGGTTAAGAACTTTGCTTCAGGATGAGAACAGAAATTGTGCAGTGGCAGCGGGAGGCCCCATTAGCTAAAGTGGTGCTTCAGGTTAAGAACAGACCTCCAGAACAAATTAAGTTCTGAACCCGAGGTACCACTGTACTCTGATTGCTGTTCAGGGAATGGGGCCCAGGGAGATAGGCAGACAGAGAAGCATTTCCCCCCACCCCTGTTTGTGCCCTGACATGGTACTGCTAAGTCAGAGGGCTACCATCCTGGATCAGGTCCCCTCTTGTGATGTAAGTGTGTGGGGAGAGCAGTCCTTTGGCACCTCCAAACATCCATGCCTTATCATAAACTTTGATGAGATGATCCTGACTTACTCAATGTAGTTACCTTCCTTTTCGGAAAAGAAGATTTCACTTCTTGTTCCCAAAAGCACAGAAAATGTTAGCAGGCCATGGGTTACAAGATCTGCCCCAAATCCATATTAATTCTGTTGCCCCTTGATCTGAAATTCAGTCACCTTGGACCGGGCGATATTCTCAGTGGGCTCCACTGAGATTTGGGTGCGCCAGATGTAAGAGTCGTTCGGCATCTCTGTGTGTCTGGTGCTTGCGATTATAAATAAAGGGTGACCTTCTCCACCCTCCCCAGTAAGGGAGGTTTAATGTCCATTATGAACCTCTGAAAATGCTGACGGGTCCCTTAGGTGTAGAAGCATTATTCCACATCCCCGTCAGGATGATATTAAAAACCCATATTGCTTTACCAGCAGCTCAGCAAAAGTGCAGCTAATGGAGGAAAGTTCAGAAGGCTGGAACAGCTCAGTCGACTCTCTTTTCATAGGGCAGACCATTGAATTAGGTTGCAAATTTCAGTGAAATGCATGGGCGAATATATCCAGTTTTTCTCGCTTTCTGATATTGCCTAAATCAGTTTTCAAAAAATAAATAAATCCAAACTTCCTCGCGAAAATTAATCAGCACCGTTGTGCAAATTTCTCCTAATACAATCGAACCTTGGTTTTCGAACAACTTACCGACTCAATTTTTCCCTCCTAAAAAGTAAAGGGAAATGTGTGAGAGTCTTATGGAGTGAATGCAGGCTGCACAGCTATCCCAGAAGCCAGAACAGCAAGAGGGATTGCTGCTTTCACTGCGTAGCGATCCCTCTTGCTGTTCTGGCTTCTGAGATTCAGAATATTATTTTTTCTTGTTTTCCTCCTCCAAAAATTACGTGCGTCTTGTGGTCTGGTGCTTCTTATAGAGCGAAAAATACAGTAGTTCCCAAAAGGTTTGGCTCCCAAATGATCGAAACCCAGAAGTGAGTGTTCCAGTTTCCGAAATATTTTTGGAAGCCGAATGTCCGATGGGGCTTCCACAGCTTCTGATTGGCTGCACAAGCCGTGCTTTGGTTTCTGAATGTTTTGGAAGTCAAACAGACTTCTGGAACATGTTCCATTTGACTTCCAAGGTATGACTGTACATTGTATACAGTTTTACCTAATGAACGCATTTTTTGCAAAGCAATTTTCCCCAATATTTTTGTACTTATTTATTTTTGCTAACATCTGCATTCTTATGGACACTTTGCATTAACCGGTGCATTTTTGCACACAGTGCTTGTCCGAAGTGTAGATTTGGATGAGTGCAAGTTTTGAAGGAAGGCTGTGATTTGTTCCACGTCAACTGCTGAGGTCTTTTGATAGGGCACTGTGGGTATCCTGCATGCCCCACATGCTCAGCAGGCCTTTAACGGGGGCCAAACCTTTAGTGTGGCTAGCCCTGCCCTGTGGAACTCCTTGCCAATAGAACATTGGCAGCAGAGGCAGTTTTAGGGTAGCGCCACTGCAGGGGGCGCCGCTGGAATTTGAGAGCCCACAGTCCACCGCTGTTTGGCAGGAGTGATCCCTCCTTGTTCTGAAAACTGTATTATTCATGCAGCCCTTTCGAATCCGAGATTCCTTGCCAACTAGTCCTTTCGACGTTTCATTGCGATAGCATGTGTTTTGGTCTGTGATATTTTATAGGAAAGTGCCGTTCATAAATATTTTAAGTACACAGATAAAAACAATGAAATAGATAAAGGAGAACCCTGAAGCTGAAGCAAGCAAAGACAGAGAGAAAACGGCCCCTGTGCTGCAAGCTGAGCTTGTCGAAGGCATGCCAGATTTCGGAACATTTGGGCCAGGTTTTTGACCATCTGGCTGTTTCAGGGCTCTCTCCTCCATACCCCCTGGTTCACTCTCTGTTATTAGGCAAATGCTCTCCCTCTCCATCTGTGTGTGTGTGCTTGTGTGTGTGCAAGGAGAAGGGATGAGAGAGGAAGAAACTGGATTTTTTTAAAAAAAATTAAATCAATTATTCAGCAACAAAGCAGGTACAGTCGTACCTTGGAAGCTCCGTTCCGGAAGTCCGTTCAACTTCCAAAACATTTGGAAACCAAAGCACGGTTTCTGATTGGCTGCAGGAAGCTCCTGCAGCCAATCGGAAGCCACGGAATTCCCATCGGACATTCGGCTTCCAAAAATAGTTCACAAACCGGAACAGTCACTTCTAGGTTCAGGAGCCAAAACATTTGATAACTAAGCTGTTCAAAAACCAAGGTACGACTGTACTGCCATTGCATTGCAGGCTGACATGTCATGGGTGAGTGGTAGAGCAGTTGCTTTGCACGTAGAAGATCCCAGGTTCGGCTCCCAGCATCTCCAGGAAAGCCTAGGAGTGAACCCTGACTGATCTCATGGAGAGCAGCTTCCAGCTTGTGTCAGCATTACCAAGCTAGCTGGACCAATGGTCCGGCTCTGCATAAGGCAGCTTCTTGTGTTCATATGCATGGGCCATAGAATTGATTGCAAGTGAGTGGGGAGAAGCCATAGCTCATTGGCAGAACATCTGCTTTGCATCCAGAAGGTCACGGGTTCAATCCCCGGCATCTCCAGGTAAGGCTGGGAGAGGACCCTGTCTGAAATCCTGGACAGCTGCTGCTAGCCAGGATCATCCTTCTGCCCGGACATTGAGGTCCAGTGCCGAGGGCCTTCTGGCGGTTCCCTCGCTATGGGAAGCCAAGTTACAGGGAACCAGGCAGAGGGCCTTCTCGGTAGTGGCACCCGCCCTGTGGAACGCCCCCCCACCCCAGATGTCAAAGAGAAGAACAACTACCAGACTTTTAGAAGACATCTGAAGGCAGCCCTGTATAGGGAAGCTTTTAATGTTTAAAAAGTTATTGTATTTTAGTGTTCTGTTGGTGGCTGGGGAAACCCAGCCAGATGGGCGGGGTATAAATAATAAATTTATTATTATTATTATGAACAATACTGAGCTAGATGGAGCAATGCTTTAGCCTTGGCTTCATGGGCAGAAGCAAAGCCACCATCACACTCTTGCTGCTGGGGTCAGGAGCAGGGATGCAAACACACTTCGAACATCATCTGTGTGATGGCTTGTCCTTCCTATTAGAAAATTCCAGTTGGAGGGCGGCTGCATGCTCATGGAGCTCAAGGAACTAAGGCAGCCTGCTCTGATGGATTGTACTATTTATGCTGGATGTAGGAAAATGAATACAGGTGTTCATTGTGGGCAAGTCAGTTCTGATGATTTGGTAAGAACTGTTTTCCTTTTTGCCCAAATTGGGAGATTTTTGTCACACACAGAAGGCAACATTTGCTGTAGCTCCTCACACACTGAAAGGGAAGTTTCTCATTCTGCATATATCAATATTCTCACTATGGATACTATAAATCAGGAGAGGGCAGAAGATAGATCAGGGTCTACTGGTCGATCTTTGCAAGACTGGCAAGGCTTTTAAACTCCCAATTTTTATTAATAACAATGACAAAAAACTCTTTCCCCCCCCCCCACGTAAATGGGGTTAGGACTACAGGCTTAATCTGCTTCCTGTTGTGAATTTTTAAAACCAGTGGAATGCATTGTTCATTATTGTTCCTTTCACATTCAGATTAGTTTGACTGTAATGTTTCAACAGACACACACAGATGGCTATATTCTGAATAAAACAGGCATTAAAAAATAGAATGTTAGGATTAAAAAAAGAGGAGGATATTTATATGTAGTTGAGTTAGTTGCAGAAGTAATTTATACAAGGCCAGGACACAAGGATATAATATCAAGAGGGTGTTCTACATTGTACCACCCTGATGTCTGAGTGAGGGAAGTCAGATAGGATGAAAAGTTTATGCTGAACTGTGAAATCAAGATTGCAAGAACGTCAGTAATCCTAGTCCCACTTACCTGTGACTAAAATTCATTGAATTCAATGGGACTTACTTCTGAATAGACATTGTTAGGATCGCACCCATAGATGGTTTGGCAATAGGAATTAGCTTTATTTTTAAGTTGCCAAAAGCTCTCTGTTGCTTTTGCTGCAAACAAGAGAAGCAGGGCCCCACCCCTCTGAAATTCATTAACTTTGAAAAGGAACACACAGCTTATTTGTACATATCTCTTGATAGATGAGTTACGGGTGTCTGTTGTGTGCTGTGAGATACATAAAAAACATACACATATATTTCCACATCAGCGGATGGGAAAACAGAAGAAAGACTGCAAAATAAATAAATTATAGTGTAATAGATGGTGGGGAAACACCAGATGAAATAGCAGGTGGAATTCGGAACATATTGAAGCACATTGCTACATTCCTAGCCTTACGTTTGCCTATCTGTCCTATAAATTTTAAATACACACTCACTGTTCCTTTAACCTTCAGTATTTGACATAGCATGTTATGCCTCTCAAGTTAATGAAACAACGAATTGACTCAACTGATTGACTTTTGTCTCTTGGAGTTTGAACCTTTTGGGGTTATGACATCAGTTCTCCACGCCAGTGTGGTGTAGTGGTTAAGAGCGGTAGTCTCGTAATCCTGGGGAACCACATGCAGCTGCTGGGTGACCTTGGGCCAGTCACACTTCCTTGAAGTCTCTCAGCCCCACTCACCTCACAGAGTGTTTGTTGTGGGGGAGGAAGGGAAAGGAGAATGTTAGCCGCTTTGAGACTCCTTAAAGGGAGTGAAAGGCGGGATATCAAATCCAAACTCTTCTTCTTCTTCTTCCACTCAGGGTTTACCTAAGAACGTAAGCATAGGAAGAGACTTGCTGCTAGATGAGGCCACAAACCTATCTAGTCCAGCATCCTGTTTTTCAAAGTGGCAGCCTATATGCCCAGAGGAAGACTGGAAGCAGAATATGAACCCTTCACACAGCGCCTAGTTGAATTATGGAGTCCTCTCCTACGGGAGGTGGTGAGACAGGCAGCAACCTGGATGGTTTTAAAAGAGAATTAGGCAAATTAACGGAAGACAGGGCTATCAGTGACTACTGGCCAGAATGGTTACGTTCTACTGCCACTGCTGGAGGCAGTCTGTCTCTGAATACCAGTTGCTGGAAATCAAAATGTTCCCCTCAAGCTTGCTGGCACCTCTCTTTCATACATAAAGGTAAAGGCAAAGGGACCCCTGACCATTAGGTCCAGTCGCGGACGACTCTGGGGTTGCAGCGCTCATCTCGCTTTACTGGCCGAGGGAGTCGGCGTACAGCTTCCAGGTCATGTGGCCAGCATGACTAAGCCGCTTCTGGCGAACCAGAGCAGTGCACGGAAACGCCATTTACCTTCCCGCCGGAGCGGTACCTATTTATCTACTTGCACTTTGATGTGCTTTCAAACTGCTAGGTTGGCAGGAGCAGGAACCGAGCAATGGGAGCTCACCCCATCGCGGGGATTCGAACCGCCGACCTTCTGATCAACAAGTCCTAGGCTCTGTGGTTTAACCCACAGCGCCACCCGCGTCCCTCTTTCGTACATGGAAAGTGCTATATTTGCTACACAGTCACACAAACACTTGTACGTAACGTAGAGGCGGTTTGAACCTGCGTTCAGAGCAACATGCAAATGAGCCTGCAGGTAGACACGGACACATGCAGACAGACACACAAAGCAAACATTGCCTCCACCCCTTTGCATCAGATCAGTCCATGAGATGAGAGAAAGGGTGATGACCATTCTCACTGAGGTGCTGGGCTGGGCAGAGAATCCAGCCCAGTGCTATGGTGGGAATTCAGGTCCCTTGATCCCTGCTGCAGATTGCACTCTCTTTGCCACCCCACGCCACCCCCAAGTGGCTTTCAGACTATGTCCTCGGCTGCTCAAGACTCCATACAGAAGAGCCAAGAGGACTGCTGCTTATTTCCACAAAGCTTCCCCACAAATTTATTTTTAATTAAGTGGTTGCTGCTCTCATTACTTAGTGTGTAATGAGAACTGGGAGGTATAAGAGCTTGGATTTGCATATTTTATGGCGGCTTGACACACTGCTGACAGCTATTGAATTTGTTGTACTTACTTCAAAGTCCGTGTGGTGATTTCAGCCCTGCCCAAGCTTTGTAGTAGAGTCTTTCCAGATTCGGCTGTTGATTCAGCAGCATGACTAAGGTGTAAGGATAATTAGCAAGTCGCCGGTTTTTCATCCCCTCCCATCTGTTCCTTTGGCTCTTTTCCTCGCTGCAGATTTGTACCAACTAAGCGCTTGATCCTGCTACAGAGCTGTGGAAGCAGCTCTCTCTGGAAGTTAGTTCCAGACATATTTTTAAAGGGGGTGTTTGGTGCTTTTCACCTTTATTTTCATGTCTAGTGCTAGCCTGTTTTAGGTGAGACTATATGCAGGGTTGCACTATGGGTTAAACCACAGAGCCTAGGACTAGCCAATCAGAAGGTCGGCGGTTCGAATCCCCGTGACACGGTGAGCTCCCATTGCTTGGTCCCTGCCCCTGCCAACCTAGCAGTTCGAAAGCATGGCAAAGTGCAAGTAGATAAATAGGTACCGCTCCAGCGGGAAGGTAAACGGCGTTTCCGTGCACTGCTCTGATTCGCCAGAAGTGGCTTAGTCATGCTGGCCACATGACCCGGAAGCTGTACGCCGGCTCCCTTGGCCAATAAGTGAGATGAGTGCCGCAACCCCAGAGTCGGTCATGACTGGACCTAATGGTCAGGGCTCCCTTTACCTTTATATGCAGAACAGCACTGATTCTGCATACAGAAAACCCTGCATAACAAACCTTCCCCAAAGCACAGAATCCTATGGAGAAACACTGGATGTGATAGTCTGTTGTGTATGTGATGAAAGGGTACCATGTCTCTATAAAATTGTCCTTGTCTCACTTTCCAGCTAAAGCTTTAATTTCCTTGGTCAGCTTTTCTGAAAGTGCTATGGTCCAAACTTTTTGTTTTTTGCAAATGTTCAAAAGAGTTCCAGTTTGGGGCAACAAGTTGTCTCGAGCTGCTTCTAAAAGAAAAAGTAATTGATTCTTTGTATTGCAGATTAGGATCTTCTTTTTTAAAGGTTGTTGACAATTAGAGCACTGATTCTGTGCTACTCACTGAACTTCACTGTACTGTGGGCCACTGTTCGCGTTTGCTTAAATTATTGCGTGCCACTTGCTACAATTATTATTATTATTATTATTATTATTATTATTATTATTATTATTATTATTTGTATACCGGTTCACAGCATAATTATGTCACAGTTCCCTTCTTCTTTCCTTCAAAATATTTTCTTAGTTTTAAGCATCTGGAAGTATAGAGAAAACAAAAATCAAAGAAAGAAAGAAACCAAGAAATAAAAAATGTAAACTGTAAAACATCACAGCCTAGGAAAACAAAAAGCTCTAGAGAATCAATATGTTATCAGCTGATATGGGGATTCCCTTTATAAGTAATAAAAGTGTGTGTTTCTACCAGTGAGTACCATCATTACTTAAAGTGAAAATGAGGTCACTTCTATCTGTAGTAAGCAAATGCCATGGCCACAAAGTGACAAATGAATGCAGAAACTGAGGCAGAAATCAATCCTATCAGCCAGGGTGATTGACAGGCAACAGCAGATGACGGCACCTGAGTGGCAGGGAGGCGTGGTTTGTTAAAAATGGCACCACCTGCCATTTGGAGGAACTTTTGTTGTTGTTTAGTCATGTCCGACTCTTCGTGACCCCATGGACCAGAGCATGCCAGGCACTCCTGTCTTCCACTGCCTCCCGTAGTTTGGTGAGACTCATGTTAGTACCTTCAAGAACACTGTCCAACCATCTTATCCTCTATCATCTCCTTGTGCCCTCCATCTTTCCCAACATCAGGGTCTTTTCCAGGGAGTCTTCTCTTCTCATGAGGTGGCCAAAGTATTGGAGTCTCAGCTTCAGGATCTGTCCTTCCAGTGAGCACTCAGGGCTGATTTCCTTCAGAATGGAGAGGTTTGATCTTCTTGCAGTCCATGGGACTTTCAAGAGTCTCCTCCAGAACCATAATCCAAAAGCATCCATTCTTCAGCGATCAGCCTTCTTTATGGTCCAGCTCTCACTTCCATACATCACTACTGGGAAAACCATAGCTTTAACTATACGGACCTTTGCATAATTAGATCCATGGGCCAGAGGTTCCTCAGCCCTGTTCTACGTGAAAGAATCAGAAGCAGCTTATCAGTTGGGGTGGAGACATCTTGCTGGCTTCCCAGCAGATGGGTCACTGTTCCTTGCTGGGAATGGAGAGTAGGAGGGGCAAGGCAGCAGAGAGATCAGTACAATGCAAATGCATTGGCAGGAGCACTGGATTGGTTCTGTTGGCATGTTTGCACCACACTGACCTCCCCTCCACCTCATCCCTCTCACTCCCAGGGAGCAACAGTGATCTGACCTCTGCTCCAACCAGCGAGCTTCCACCCCATCCATGGTCCTCCTCTCATCTTGCATATGGTTGAGATGCTACCCTAAACTTCCTCCAGTCTTCAGCATCCAGTGTTGCTGGTGTTTTGGACTGCACACCAGTTAAATAAACAGGATTTATTTATTCTTTTCTTCTTCTTTCTAAGAGCTGTCCCACATGCATAATAACAGTAATAAAAAGGTAAAGGTACCCCTGCCCGTACGGGCCAGTCGTGTCCGACTCTAGGGTTGTGCGCCCATCTCACTTAAGAGGCCGGGGGCCAGCGCTGTCCAGAGACACTTCCGGGTCACGTGGCCAGTGTGACAAAGCTGCATCTGGTCAGCCAGCGCAGCACACGGAAACGCCGCTTACCTTCCCGCCAGTAAGCGGTCCCTATTTATCTACTTGCACCCGGGGGTGCTTTCGAACTGCTAGGTTGGCAGGCGCTGGGACCGAACGACGGGAGTGCACTCCGCCGCGGGGATTCGAACCACAGACCTTTCGATCGGCAAGTCCTAGGCACTGAGGTTTTACCCACAGCGCCACCTGCGTCCCTAATAACAGTAATAATCAGGGCTTTTTTCCCAGCCAGTGCTCACCTCTCAGGTGGGAGCCATTTCCATTCTAAGAGAAGAAGGGAGAAGTTTGTGGTGAGCTCCAGCTCTGGCTATTTCTAGAAAAATAGCACCGGTAATTGTAATTGTAATTGTAATTGTTGTTGTTGTTGTTGTTGTTGTTGTTGTTGTTGTTAGGATCAAAAGGGAAGGGGCTGAATTTTGAAAAACAGCAGCTCTGGAATTAGACTTATTTATTTATTTTTAAGGTTGATACAAGGCAAAGTAGAGTTGTCAGGATTTTGGGCTGCCACTGTAGCTATGCTCTGGGTTCGCAATATATCAGTGCTTAGACATTGCTAGTTATCATTTATCCCCATGCTGTGAAAAGGGTTGCCTGCTGCTTTCTGCAAATCAGGTTGCTGTTATCAGCATGATAGCAGACTGGCCTCCCCCATCATCTGGCCGCTGGTGCTTACCACCCAACAGATTTCCATTCAGGACAGGCAAGAGAAGAAACAACCTCCGCATGTTAGAAGTACAGAGAAATGGAAAGCCACTGCGCGTTTGCCCAACCCTCAACCTGCTCAGTCTTCTCGAGGAAATTAAAATATTAATTAAAACAGGTCTCTCTTGGGCAAGCTTTCTCGGAGCCTTGGCAAACAGAAGATCTTGGCATCGTTCATAGGGCAGCGCTGGAGGCCAGCTAAGGCTTAAGATCCTAAGCTCCCCTGGAGGGGAAGCTTCCATGGAGTTGAGACCACACAGAAATCGCGGTGACAGAGAAGATCAGAGTCAGCCTCTAGTGCAAAGACACATTGACAGGGGGCAGCAGATATGCAGAATCCTGACAGGCCTTCAAACACAACTGGACACTGGCAGAGAATCCTTTTGCCGCCCCCGCCTCACTCAGGCTCCACTGCCCTTCAGAAGTATGGCACAGCTGTTACCTCAGCCATTCACCATGGTACCCTGGAGGAGAAAGAGGCACACTCAAAAACTGGTTACGGCTGACGCTTGGTTTCTCTTACACATTCCTTTCCACCTTAATGCTATTTCGAAGCATTTCTGAAAAGCTTAGCATCTCAAAGCAGAAGGCAAAAAATGCAGAAAGCAGACAGGAAAGCAGCATCACAAGGGGAGAGGGGAGACGTAAAACACAGTGTTATAAAGACAGATGAGGACAGGAATTGGTTAACAACAAGGTCCAGTCCAGATTCTTCCAAGCCCTACCTTGAGCTGCTGGGATTTGAACCTGGCGCCTTCTGCTCTACCACTGAGCTACCTTCCTTTTCCAACACAGGTGAAGGTTCTGTGTGAGTGTCTGGAGCCGGTTGGAGGATGGATGGCAGCTAACGGATTGAGGTTGAATCCTGACAAGACAGAAGTACTGTTCTTGGGGGACAGGGGGTGGGCAGGTGTGGAGGACTCCCTGATCCTGAATGGGGTAACTGTGCCCCTGAAGGACTAGGTGCACAGCATGGGAGTCATTTTGGACTCACAGCTGTCCATGGAGGCACAGGTTAAATCCGTGTCCAGGGCAGCTGTGTACCAGCTCCATCTGGTACGCAGGCTGAGACCCTACCTGCCTGTGCACTGTCTCGCCAGAGTGGTGCATGCTCTAGTTATCTCCCGCTTGGACTACTGCAATGTGCTCTACGTGTGGCTACCATTGAAGGTGTCTCAGAAACTGCAGTTAATCCAGAATGCGGCAGCTAGACTGGTGACTAGGAGTGGCTGCCAAGACCATATAATACTGGTCCTGAGAGATCTTCATTGGCTCCCAGTATGTTTCCAAGCACAATTCAAAGTGTTGGTGCTGACCTTTAAAGCCCTAAACGGCCTCGTTCCTGTATACCTGAAGGAGCATCTCCACCCCCATCATCCAGCCCTGACACTGAGGTCCAGTGCTGAGGGCCTTCTGACGGTTCCCTTGCTGTGAGAAGTGAGGTTACAGGGAACCAGGCAGAGGTCCTTCTCGGTAGTGGCACCCGCCCTGTGGAATGCCCTCCCAGCAGATGTCAAGGCAAAACAAAAACAAAACTATATTACTTTTAAAAGACAACTTTCCTGTTTAGGGAAGTTTTTTTATGTCTGATGCTGTATTGTTTTTAATATTCAGTTGGAAGCCGCCAAGAGTGGCTAGGGAAACCCAGCCAGATGGGCGGGGTATAAATAATAAATTGTTGTTGTTGTTGTTGCTGCTGCTATTGTTGTTATTTTCCAACAAGACAAGATGGAGCTCCCATGCAGGAGAAGCTGCTGTTGCTTTCTCACATGGCATCAGATTAGGATGGGGGTTAAGTGAGCTGAAAGTTGTCACCCTGTTATTCCAACTGTCCGAGTCAGAGCGCAGGTCTGATGCAGTATGTGCCTAGCTAGCTAATAATTAGCAGGAGCGGTGCAAATATCCCTTGAACCTTAGGTTGGATTCTAAGCCTGTTCAGATCAGTCACATGACCTGGCATACCAGCATGAGTTAAGCCAGCAAAAAAGTTGGTGTAACTCAAACACTGTCTTCAAAGCTTGTTTTCCTTCTGCCAGGCTTACGACATCCAGCAGCGGAGCAAGCCGATCAGGCTCCTGGGGCGGTGCGTGTGCCCTGAGCCCAGAGGTGGGGTGAGCTGGGGCAGGACGCTCTGCCTACCTCCTCCCACTCAGCTGCCCTACAGCTGAGGATGAGGCAGTGGGCAGTGCCCCACCATTTGGGGCAACGCGGAGCCTGCGGGTGCCCAAGCCACCGCGTCACTCCCAGGAGAGACGCATGGCTCGGGCATGCTGCAGGCCCCATGGTGACTACAACATTACATGAGCACTGTTTCACAGCATTTGATATTTTCATTTACTTACATTCATTCAAAATAAGAGGGGTTTATGAAGCAATTCTATATCCTCCCACCACGCTAACGAAGAATTCTATGAAACAGTAGTCAATATCTGGAATCACTGTTCAGTGTTGGACACCATATTTGCTGAATACACAAAACTTCACAGCTTATGTTTCATCGTATAAAGTCTGATACCTTGCTTCATTTAAAGATTTTCAGAAACTTTGAGACTATAGATTTCATTTTGTACTTGTTATGGTTTGAAGGAATTCTATAAAGATTGTCTATTGCATATGTACATGGTCATTGTGTTGCCTAGACATTGCTGACATTCTCTTTGCAACACAGGGGCTTGTTTGGCCCCATGGTGAGTGCATTTTGTCACACACACCCCTCAGTGGTGACATCCGGCACAGCCCACCCCCACTGCACCCCCCTTCCTCTGCCCCTGACATATCAGCGAGTGGTAACCTTGCTGCTGAACAGAATTTGAATCTGGCGTAACTTTATTGGCTCCCAGTACATTTCCGAGCACAATTCAAAGTGTTGGTGCTGACCTTTAAAGCCCTAAACGGCCTCGGTCCTGTATACCTGAAGGAGCGTCTCCACCCCCATTGTTCACTGAGATCCAGCTCTGAGGGCCTTCTGGTAGTTCCCTCCCTGCGAGAAGCCAAGTTACAGCGAACCAGGCAGAGGACCTTCTCAGTAGTGACACCCGCCCTGTGGAACGCCCTCCCACCAGATGTCAAAGTAAAGAACAACTACCAGACTTTTAGAAGACATCTGAAGGCAGCCCTCTTTAGGGAAGCTTTTAATGTTTAACAGACCACTGTATTTTAATACTTTGTTGGAAGCCGCCCAGAGTGGCTGGGGAAACCCAGCCAGATGGACAGGGTATAAATAATATATAAATTATTATTATTATTATTATTATTATTATTATTATTATTATTATGCTTCCTTAAGCTATACTGGCTTACTGAAACCAGCTTCTTGCGTCTAAGATTGCTATTTCCTCAGTCCAGTTTATTATTTTCAGTGGGTTTACTCTGAGTAAAACTAGATGACTGTGCCCAGAGAAGAGCACACAAAAATAAGAATTCCAATCAAAAGTTTTGAAAAGAATCAAACCTTCAAAATTTTAAGAGAGCGGTAAAAAAAACAAAAACCTGTTCACAATGACTTTAAATATCGCTGTTGTAGTATCTGTTGACATCATTGTGAATTCATAGGTGAACAGAGCACTGAATCAGCCTTGACCTTGACCTTGGTGATCTGAAACTTCAGTTTGTCCAAATTTGTTGAGTGCTCTGTAACCTGATTCTGTTTGTGCAGGCCTCTGTGCAAATGCACATACTGCGAGTCTTGGACAAATAAGGTCATGCTCTATTTGAAAGACAGTTTCTAAAATAAAGAGATTTCCCTCTACAAGAATAATGATGGAACGACAAATGTTGAGCGATACACATTTTTAAAAAACCTACGTCAGAATGGAACATCAATGCCATTTCCATTGGAAAGATTCATTGCACAGTTTTAATGGGAAAGATTCATAGCCAAGAAACTAAGCTCCTGTTGGTGTGCATCTTTCATAGAAACTATATCTGGATTTTTCATTCTGTAATTTTCTATCTATATTCCTTCAAATTCGGCCTCTTTCTTATAGAAGCATGGTATTACATCTGAACCCTCCCTGAACTAGTAACCATCTTAGAAGTGGGGGAAATGCCTTAAACCTTTGTTGATTAGTTTGAGGGGGGAAAACAGTTTGTGTCTGTGACAATAGTAGCGAAATGATTTATTTGCGGCTAACTCTAAGCCTAGTTAGCAGTGCCTCTTTAAAAAGCTTTTATCATTAGAATTTTCTCTGGGATGTCCTAGCTTACTAAATAGTTTTTTTTTTTACAAGAAATAACATTTTTTTAAAAATGACCAAGACACACAAATCTGTAGCCTGAAGTGGTGCAATCAATGATGGCTTTAACAGGGCTTTGGGTGTGACACTCCTCTTTTGTTTATTGAAATACGTCTAGAGCATACTTTCATTTTTTAAAAATAAGCAGATACTCAGCGCCATGTTCTCTGAGCTATAGTGAACCGTAAGAATTGTTTCCCAGAGTTCTACATTTATTCACCATTCAAGGCATATATATTCTACCCTTTCGCCTCAAAAGCTCCTAGAACAGCTTACAAATCTGTAAGAAAAACACAATCTCTGCTCTCAGGATCACAAAAGACACAGCGTGAGAAGGGAAAAGTGAGGAGGAAGGAAAGGGAAAAGAACAGACTTAGGCTGTGTGTGTGTGTGTGTGTGTGTGTGTGTGTGCCACAAGGCTCTTGTAATAACCAGGTTGTATGGAAACAAACTACTTGCTGTTCAAAAAGTAGGTTTTTGGGTCCCTTCTGTGAAGTAGCCTGGTGACACAACCTGGAAACAGGTGCAATGCATGCAGATTTTGTTGACCTTACATACAGTGGCGTCCAGCACAGGCAGGTGGGGCAGCCGTGATGGCACCCCACTGGGATCGCACTGCCGGGGGTGGTGCGCTCCCCCCACACTCCTCTTCCTCCACCACTGCTTACATAGTGGGGCCTTAGCTTTTTGGGTCCTACCTGGAATCAGCTGGCTCATTGTTGCTTCTGTTAAGGGAGGCAACACCATCATCTCCTGAGCACAAGAACATGAGGATATAAGATGATTTCTGTTGGATCCGGCCAAAGGCCCATCCAATCCAGCATTCTTTCCTCAAAGTGGCTACTCAGATGCCCCTGGGAAGCCTTTAATGAGGACCTGAGGATGCAGATAAAGCTAGAACTTGTTGTCTCCACCTGTCATTGACTCTGGTTCCACCTACTCTTGGCTTCCCTGCTTTCAGCCTTTGGGGCTTTCCCACTGGACACCAGTCGCTCCTAATGAGAAGCCATGAAGCTCCATAATTTATCTGGCTTAGCTCTGAAAGCTTCTTCACCATACCAGGCAAGAATTCACCTTGCCTTCTGAGCCAAAGAAGAATTTTGGGGGATGGGGTTCAGGAGAAGAACTTTATATTAGAGGTGAGCTCAGCGACACCACTAGATACAATTCTCCTGTTGCCACTTGGAGAGCGTATGTCACAAGCTCACCAGCTGGTTACATATGGCGTGTAATTTCCCACTTTGTAAACGGTTATCTATATTTACTCCGATTTAAGAAACACTCGAATTAAGTGGAGACTTGCTGCATTTAGAACGGTGCTGCAGCAAACGTTCTCTAACTTCCATATTTGATGATTTCAAAGCGGCACATTCCGCTGGGGTGGCTGTGCGTCCTGTTTCACAGAGGGCAGTCCTTTGTTTGGAAGCATCCTCTGCTTGAAGGGTCATCTGGTCCAAGTCTGGTTTAAAGGCAAAGGACCATCTGAAGAGTCTTGACATTGTACAATTCTTCTTCTTCTTTGGCGATCACTCGTAGCTGAGTAAGATTGTCTTCCATAAACACGGTTTTAACAATGATTCCAAAAGTGACTGTGGAAGCCAATTCTGGATCCACATGTCCTTCCACAGTGGGGACATTGGTTTCCGGGCGGGAGTTGATCACGATGTGGATTTGCCAAGCGTGCCTTCCTCTTAGCACGTTTCTCCCTTGCATCCTGAGTTCAAGCATCTTCAAAGCCCATGACACCTTTGGTAAAGGCTGTTCTCCAACTGGAGCGCTCGCAGACCAGTGTTTCCCAGTTGTCAGTGTTTATACTACATTTTTTAAGATTTGCCTTGAGACAGTCTTTAAACCTCTTTTGCTGACCACCAGCATTACGCTTTCCATTTTTAAGTTCGGAATAGAGTAGTTGCTTTGGAAGACGATCATCAGGCATCCGCACAACACGACCAGTCCAACGAAGTTGATGTTGAAGAATCATTGTACAATTAGCAGCACCTAGACAGTGCATTGAGCCAACTGGTCCCCTGGTCCACACTACGGTCAGACCTATAGTTTTTCTCCTTTCTAAATTGGCAGCTATATATCTAAATTAACATATTCAGGTCTGTTCCCTCTTTGAGGACCTCCCTGGAGCTGTCAGGGGTTGAACCTGGGACCTTATACATGCAAAGCAGATGCTGTCCCACTGAGCTCCAGCCCTTCTCCATGAACCATTTATATTACAAATGGGGAGACTGTGACCCTCCAGGTGTCATTGGACTCCAACAACAGGTTTCCCAGCCCTGACTTAAATGGATCCAGGAAGAGAGAAGAGGAGGTGGGAAAGAGGGGAAAGAGAAATAGCAATTTGATTCAATCACTAAAATGTGTTTTGTCATCACAGGGTTATGCATCTCAGTTCCCTCCCTGCACCTCCATCAAATATCCTGTGCTTTTAATATCTTGGTTTGGGATAAATTCAGAAAGCAATATCACTTTAAGTGGGTGATCCTGTCACAAGATCCTTCGGCTGCTTCAGTGGCTAACTCCCTTCCCACGCTGAAAAGAAATCGGCTTCATTATTTGCAGCAGGAGTGGGCAGACTTGAGACTTGCAGGATCATCTTGGGGTTTTTTAATTAGAGTCCTGAAGTCCGCCAACTGGAGCCTAGTGCAGAAGAGTGGCTCTGCAAGGCTAAGAATGAAAGAATAAAAATCCTTTGAGCACCTTCTCAGCTCAGGCAATTGTGATCCGGGATGGAGGAGAGACAGTTTGCATTTAACAGTGAACTTGCCTAATTTTCAAATTCTAAAACAATATGTACACTAAAGCACAGCCATCTTTTTGAAATTCACACTGAGCTGTACTCCAGTTCTGGGTTTAGGAATTCTGCACCTCAATGCCTATCAGTGGGTTCACAGTTGCAAAACAGCAAAATATACAACTGTCCCTTTGAAGCATCAATCTGATGCTCAGTTCTCGACATGCCATGTGAGACAGTGATTTGTGCAATTGTTCAGATCTGGTTTTGCAGATAAATGTTCTGACCATGCAATGCCAGATAGGAGAAATAGCCTTGAAAAACAAAGTGAATGCATGCTGCACAATTGTGGCTCTTAAGACATACTGTATGCCCTGTGTATCAGTAATTCGGATCCATGTTGCGAAAATTTCAAATCCACTGTTGCAAAGAGGTATTCCAAATGTGTGTGGTCATGCTGATATAAGAAGGAAAAAATAACCTTGAAGCTCGAGTGAGAGGTTTTGCACATCCTAAACAGAAATGCAGTCTCGCAGGGTGTATCCACGTGAACTGGGCTGGGCGGGGGTCTAGAGCAAAGAAATACTGCATTGCTTAGTTCATGTGGGAGTTCAATTCTGCTCAGAATGGAAACTGCCGATCATCTGATGCTGCATTATCCAAGACTTAGCTTTTTGATCTTACTCCTCACTCTGCCCATCGGAGTCTAAATATAGATGTCAACTCCCACGTCTACTTGCATGGAATTTCTACATTATTTATTAAAGAGAAAGGCTGTGCTGAAAATGAAAGATCTTTATATAGAACTAAAGCTAGCAAAGCTAGCTAGCTAGAACATCTGCAGTCAAGGGACAAGGTACAGACAATGAGCCACTTCAGATGTTACAAAGAGAGTCCTCTGGAAATGAGTTTCAAGCTTTCTGTAGAAGTGAAGTTCGGCTCTTAAGACTTTCAGAATGAGAAAGAGAGAAGGACTATTCTCTCCTTGCACGTACAGGCTAGCATGAGGAAGGTGATGGCCTTGGTGGTGATGGGAAGAGGGCAGTCTATCAGTACATGCTCAAGAGTACTCTCTTCATGAGCCTTCAAATAAAAATGTTCTTACGTGATACGTTACATAGGAGATTTGTGGACAGAGATCTGGAGCTGCCATCTGAACCTGGAAATGCTGCAGATGGTGAAAAAGTAGGGGGCTGGGGAGAATAGGAATTCGAAATCATTGAAATAGTGTAGCTTAGAACAAAGCCACAGGGACGCAGTTGCAATTGTGGTGGTCAAATTTTGCCAGTTATGGGCTAATGCAGTGGTTTTCAACTAGTGTGCCATGGTACCTTGGGGTGTCTTGAATGATGGTCAGGGGTGCTGTGGGCAACACTGGCCTCTGTCCCTCTTTGACACCTAAGCTGTTCGGGAACCAAGGTACCACTGTACTGACTTAGTACATCTCCAGGCTAGTGGGACCAGGGTGGGGCCAGTGGATACGCCACTCCATGTAGCAGGGAAGTGATGGGGAACCTGCAGATGGAGAGGTCAAAGGATTGCGACGAAAGCAGAAACAAAAATTGCTGATGTTTGCTTATACCTCCCATGTCCTATGTCCGGAACGGAAATCAGTGCAGCAAATTCGATCGGTATTTCCCGCAGTTGCTTTTGGTCTGCAAATGATATGTAGTTGATCACGGCTTCCATCTCCACCACCCGCCCACCCCAATATGCATTGCATTGCCTTTTCATTGAAATGAATGGGTTGGAATAATGTAATGACAACATAATTTGCGCATTTAATTAGGTAGAGTGTGTAAGTTACTTAATTTCTCCACTTTGGTTCTTTCCTGCGGTCATTTAGTCAGTGTGATGTCAGGGAATGTTACCTAATATGATAAGGAAGAAAATATGAAGACACAGAGACTTTCTGTAGTGGCTGTCAAATCTCCAGCCAGCCTCACTTAGATTCACTTTTACTGAGTTGCGTTTTCAAGCTATTCCCTCTGGCATCCTAGATGGACAATATAACAGGGTACTGTACGAAGACAGACTCTGTATATGTGAGCAACCACAGGTGGAAGACATCTTGCACTACATTGCCCACTATACATTGGACACAGAAGGCTTACCATTCTCCGTACAGGAAAGGTCCTATGGCTTCTTAGCAATGTAAACACTTCAGTGGCTCATAAAGTCACCATTTTTTTTCTTTGATGGCCAAAAAAAATCAGAAAGATGACCCTGGGCAATATAGCATTGAACTGTAAGGGAGACACAGAGATCTAAATAAAGAGCATTATATGTAGTGCGACACCCCTTTTGCTTGTGTTCTTTTTTATTCAAATTTGTCACGGCCAACGGCTGGCACAAGAAAGTTATTTCGATTGGATGTAGTGGCTGCCCGTTTGGCTTTCTTTTACTGCAGAAGTGATCCTGAAGAAAATGCAAAGTAGATGTTGCAACAATGGTCCTCCATCAATTTCACATTTGGACTGTTTTGCCTGCAACGGACCACATAATCTTTGTATGCGCTGGTTGCACTAGCAGGCTTCGGAAATGGGAATAGCAAAGACTTTGAGGAAGGCTGTAGCTCCTTACTACATGGGGCTGCCCCACAACTAGGTGGGGCTTCATAGAAGTGAAGTGTGAATCAGTGATGGCTTCATAACCACCAGAAGCTTCTCAGACAATACACGCCTATATATTTCTCCCACCTTTCCGCAACAGCCAGCCTAGGTAGGCCAGTCTTGCCAGAGGCTCACAAGCTGAGTGCAACCACGCACTCCTTTAGGCTCCCTTTAGCCCCAGACGGGGGTGTTTCGTGGGTGTACAAAGCAAATATTTAGGAGGGGAGACAGAGAGAGCATCCAGCCTTTCTGCCTCTTTCCTGAGCCTTGGAGCTAGAGACTGAATCAATTAAGGTAGCAATAGGCTGGAGATGGGGGCTGTGAATGGGCAGAAACAGCAGATTTTCATGGATGCTGAACTAGATGGGCAACTGGCCTCATTCAGCAGGGAGCTTCTTATGTTCTTGTGTTCTTTCCCCCGCACTGAATGCTGGAATCATTGCTTGCTGCCGTCGCTATATTTAATTGATGTCAGATCTTCATTTGTGATTACAGCTTAATATGTGATTAGGTCTTGATTCATTGCATCACTTAATTGATTAGTCCATTAAACTTCAGAGCCTTTGCCGTTACACAGCTTTTATCATGTGTCTAGCCAATTCCAGTGTGATATTTTGCTGGAGGTTTTAGTTAGCCTTTCTTTTCATGGCAATTGCTGTTTAGCAACTTTGTATATCTATTTTGTTTTTAAATGTGGTGGACTGTTCACATTCTTCTTAATGACCTTAAATATGCAGACTGATCAATTGGCCCAGATTCTTGGCAAGTGGTCCGACCTTATCATGATCATAGTCTTCCATGTTTAATCAGTCTCACTAAAAGAAAAAGGGGTGTGTGTGATGATGAGCTGGTGATTGCAAAGGGTTCATTAATTGATTGATGTATTTGCATTATTTTTCAGAGTACGCTCGATTTGAGGCCAAAATCCATGACCTGCGTGAACAGATGATGAATCACAGCATGAGTTCTGGATCGGGCTCCCTGCGAACCAATCAGAAACGTTCCCTTTATGTCAGGTAGGGATGCAATATGACAAAATGACCCAAAAAAAATCAGCAGAGAAAATGGAACTAGAGAATTGAATTGATGAAGAATGAGGTTGTCAAAGGCTATTAGCCACGATGGCTTCATCATCATCATCGTTTTCCATGAAGCATCCCAAAGTGACTTATAATATATACTACTTCCAGTATTAGAGGCAGTATGTTTAAACAGAAGAGTGCTGTTTCACTTCCAAGAGTGCTTGTGAACGTTCAGTAAGCAGCTGGTTGGTCATAGTAGGAGAGAGCATGGGCCTTTGGTCTGATCCTGCAGTGCTCTTCATATGACAGTGGCAAACAGCATGATTGTGTTTTTCCTAAATGGCTTGGGAACCCAAAGAAGGAGTGCTTCTTTGCTTATAGATCTGCCCATGCGCCGAGATCGTAGGAATGCAGGAAGCTGACTTATAGGGAGTCAGACCTTTGTATTTAGGACAACCAGTGGTGTGGAGTTCTCCACCTGCCTGTCACCTGCAACCTGGGAACATAGCTGTGTGCTGGTCCTGAGATTGGCTGACCCACCAGCCCTTAATCCCAAGGACTCTTAAGGGCATACAGGGAGCTCACCCACTAGTTATAGCCCTTGGCTAATGCACCACCAGAACCAGTTATGATATGATGGAACACTGTGCATAAGATGAGGACAGAATGCTATGAATAAGGCAAAATGCCAAGATCCCAGGTTCCATCCCAGATAGAATTCCTTCTCAGCCCACAGCAACCAGAACCATCGTAAATAGAGGCCATAGGGTGGGGTGCAGAGCTAAACGAGGGGTGCACTCCCTCAGGAGGCAGTGATGAACGCCAACTTGGTTGGCTTTGAAAGAGGATTGAGCAAACTCATGGATGCTATTAGTGGCTACTTGCCATTTTCTCCTCTACAGCCAGAGGCAGCTTCTGTTCACCAGCAGCTGGGATTCTCATAGAGGCTCTACAGTGGCCACTAATCCCGCTTGATGTATTCTACCACCACAGCTGGGGGCTTCCGAATAGCATTTGTCACACACTACAAGAGTAGGGTTACCAGACATCCCTGGTTCCCAGGGACGGTCCCTGGATTTGCAAATCTGTCCCAGGACAAATTCCATCCCCAGAATGTCCCCAAAATCACAAATCTGTCCCTGGGAAACGTGGCAGTGGCAGCAGCAGCCTCAGCAGCCCGGAGCCAGCCTGTTAGCGCAGTTGGCTCTGGCTGGCTTCAGGAGCTGCTCGCTGCCATGGCACCCACCATTTTTCCTGCGCCACGGCAGCGGGCAGCGAGCAGCTCCTGAAGCCAGCCAGAGCCAACTGCACTACTAGGCTGGCCCCTCCTGGGCAACAGCCGCCCACCCGTGACTCCCCTGATCTGTCAAATCAAAGGGGGAAGGAGATTGGGGAAGGCTCGGGAGTCACGGGTGCACGGCTGTTGCCCAGTATTTTAAAAAAACTCTGTGCATTTATGTTTCACAGGGTGCGAAAAAAGGGCTTTGCACCTTTATACAATATGCATGTGTGCTTGGACCCAGGGTCTTTTGCCTCACCATCCCCACTGCTGACTCCCTGTTGCTACTCAGCTTCAAAAAAAATTAAAAAGTGTCTCTGGATTCATTGGAAAAAAAATCTGGTAACCATATACAAGAGGGGCTAGTGTAGTTCCACAGAACGAAAAATTATGTATGTGTAAAGAGGTTCTTTTGAGAGAAAGGAATTAAGAGCTTTGACGGCCTTATGGTTCTCTCACTTTATGCACAAACTCTGGGCAGTTTTGATGAGCGGGAGGGAGGCAGCCCCCAGTCTTTCTTAACAGCCACCCCCTCCAACCCCTCCTTAAGTACGTCCATTTCTCAATTTCCCCCGCTCTCCGCCCCACCTCCATCTTGAAGACTGCAAATTGGAGGAAGGCAATTTGTCAACCCCCTAGGAGTGGTGATTGCTCATGGTGGAACTAACTCAGATGATGACCTTACAAAGATCCAATTAAGCATGGGCTCTTAAGAATATGTCGGCATGACAGGGAGAGGGAAATGAGGGTGCCCCGCTGGGAGGAAAAACTGCACCTTGGCGTATGGCTTAATGATCTCAATTTGGTTTCTTCTGGATGCGAAGGGTCAGGAGAACTAACAGGGCACAGTTCTTGCAAAACATCAGTGGGGCAGTCGGTGCACTGATAGCTGAGTGATGCTGTATGGAGGGGGCATGCAAAAGTGCTGTGGGGGATGTACAGCAATGGTGGGCATTGTTGCCTCTAGGAACAGATAAGTTGTGTAGTGTCCAGGAGAGAATCCCTGCAATGCTGCTTGTTCTGCTAACTCTGCTTCTGATCTCTGGATCTATGTGGCACATTTTTATTTATTTATTGCATGTGTCTCTTTTGAACTCTGCTTTTCAGCCAGGATTGGCTTCCCATTAAAATCTGTTGCACGATGTGATATAGAGGAAGGGGGTGGTTTTATTACTTCTCACAAACCCCTTACTGGATCGGTGGTTTCCAGTATAGACTGTAGGTGTGCATGAGAGATCCAATAGGTGAGGGAGTCTTGGACTGCAGAGGGGTACTGGTGAGAGGATAGGCAAGTTGCAGGTGATCAGAAACCTGGTCAGCTCCTTCTGGAGAAAGTACCAGAGATGCAAGGCAGATTGGATCTCAGCAGAGAGGAAGAAAGAGACAAAATTTGCAGTAGTCACTGATTCTGATTCCAGTTATTGTTGAGCTCCCTGCCTTCCACCCTACTGGTCCCAACGAGCACCAGACACCAATGACAGCGCCTTTTCTCCTTCCCTCTCAGGCAAGGACTGAAATTTGACACAGGGTGCTAAATGTGGCAATTAGAGATCCTTGCCTTTCATTTGAATCAGAGCAGATTACTAGCTCTTGTGGATAATGGGAGTGGAGAGACCGCTTGTAAGGTTAGGTAGCCTTCCTATTATCAATGTGCCGTGCAATCTGACCTTGATACCTCCACAGGGTACCTCCTGATCTTGTTTCTGAGGTCTGCTTGCACAAACTGCATTACAAGGTGGCTCCCTAAAGGCAATAGCGTAGACTTACTGCAAGTGAAGGATGCCATTTTTGAACATACATCCATAACTCCCTACAATTAGAAAACTAATGCATTGGGTGGGAGGTTTCTCCACCAGATGGGTTCTTGCTGTGCTGCTTTTCTTACTACTACTACTACTCTTACTAATAGCAATTATTATTATTATTATTATTATTATTATTATTATTATTATTATTATTATTATTATTAAATCTATATACTGCCCTTTATCCCTAGATCTCAGGGCAGCTCACAGCATAAAAATACATGATCGGAACACAAAATACAATAGAAAAACAAGAACAAACCAAACCAATAACCCCCTCCCTCCAGCCACCCCTCCCACAAACACATTTAAAAGGGTGTGGGATGTTAATCAGCCCAAGGCTTAGTCAAAGAGGAACGTTTTCACCTGGCTCCTAAAGGTGTACAATGAAGGTGTCAAGTGAACCCTCCTTGCGTTCAGAAATGTGATTTCTAGAGTGGCATGATCTGTTTTACTATCATATTCTGAAGGGTGTGTAGACTGGGCCAAATAATGCAAACGGAAAGATCAGGTAGTAAATCCAGGGGGGATACACAGCCTGTTAGATTTTGACCTCCGGCTTCTTCAAGAAGCTCAGGGTCCAAATAATTCCATAACAGAGGTTCAGCGTCCTCATACAAAGATTGAAAGAATGAGACCAGAAGGTTAGGAGGAATTTGTGAGGATAAGGGGGTGACAGCCTTGTGAGTGCCAGAAGTTACCAATTTCCAGAAAAGTGTCTGATTTTGGGTCCAAATATATAGACATCCCAATCACATCCACCCTCTATTGTGTGGGCAGGTAATCCCTCCCCCTACCTGGCCTGGTTTCCCTGGCAACGCTTCCCCCAGGTGGGATTGGACAACTCACTGGGGTAGGCGGGGACCTCCAGGTATCCCACCTGAGGGAAGGCAAAGCCTATGCTGATGGGGCCACTCCAGATCCAGAGCTGCACGCGGCCACGCAAAGGGTGCCCCCCGTTTTAAGCGGGGAGCGGTCATTAGCGACTGTCTACACACTGGCTGGCAGTGACTGTTAAGTGCTTTGAACCACCCTGAGACCTATGAGTATACAAATTTAAATAATAATAATAATACCTGCATATGCCGGGATTTGAACTTTGGACTTTCTGTTTGCAAAGCATGTGCTCTACCACTGAGCTAGTCTAAAAATCTAAGAACTATGCCACACTCTTCCTCTAATATTTGTGTCCCTAAGAAGATAACACCTCGAATTTTGAAAATTGTTATTCTTAAGATTGCCCCAAATGAAAAACTTTCCACCGTGGTACAAGATGCCTGGATTTTAGATGAAAGAAGTTGATACGAGGGTGACTTTGTTGGGAATCAGGTGCTAGAAGCTTTCTATTTGACTCCCTTTCCAGAACAGCGCATATTCCACACAACGCTGCCGGCGGTACATGCACTTAGCAAACTTCTTAAAATAGACTTACCGCCACAGTTTATAATAACAGCTGGTGGATACTTCAGTCAGAAAATATTCACATGAATACAGGCTCTGGGAACGCAGTGAATTACACCAAACAATCCCAACATTTCGCAGCGATTGCAACAGACTATTACAAATTTTATTGGAGCGCAGTACCAACTGACACAGAATCATATTACTTGGTCTGCTTTTCTTGGGGCAAAACTGGAAGAGATTGGTTTGCCTCCTTTTTTCTATAGGGATTCATGCACAGTTGCATTCCGGGGCTGCTATTAGCCCAGGCTTCCTCAACCTTGGGCCTCCAGATGTTTTGAGACTACAATTCCCATCATCCCTGACCACTGGTCCTGCTAGCTAGGGATCATGGGAGTTGTAGGCCAAAAACATCTGGAGGGCCAAGGTTGAGGAAGCCTGTGTTAGCCCCTTCCAAGGGGAAAAATAGCATAAATCCCCAGGAAAGATTAAGATGGGGAAAATGTCACAAACACCCAAGGGTCATTGGTGAGGGTGGACCTCTTCCCTCTCCTCATGTATTTTTTGGGGGTGCAATGGAGATCTTTCCATTGCCTTGCATTGGGAAAGGCATACCGTATTTTTTGCTCTATAAGACACACCAGACCATAAGACACACCTAGTTTTTGGAGGAGGAAAATAAGAAAAAAAAATATTCTGAATCCCAGAAGCCAAAACAGCAAGAGGGATCTGGCTTCTGGGATAGCCTCTTGCTGTCCTGGCTTATGGGATAGCCACGTGCAGCCTCTCCCAAGCAGCGGGAGAAAGGCACCCCCAAGAGCTGCGGCAGAGAGAAGGGCAGCCCTTCTCCCTCCTTGGGGAAAAGCCCCGAAGAGCCACACACACGCTCCACGCAGCTCTGTAAAGGGAGTGCTGAGCAGAGCCTCCCTCCTGCATTCACTCTATAAGATGCACACACATTTACCCTTACTTTTTAGGAGGCGGAAAGTGCATCATGGAACAAAAAATACGGTAGATCTTTGGGGAAAACAAAGCCTCCCCCCCCCCTGCTCTGTTTTATTCTCCCCTCACACTGCTCAGTTCCTCTTTGCTTTATTTTTGTCTTCTGCGCTGCTGTACTGTGTTTGCGCTGTTTGTTTTTGGCTCTATTGTTTGCACATTTTTAATTGCCCAGTGAGCCAACCTGGGAGTCTTACTGATTGAAAAGCAGGGAATTAAATTATAGAAAGCCAAATGACAGAAACTAAGTACATATAACGTCCCTGGGCCCAAAAGAATGTTCATGGGACAACATCACAGCAAGAAGCTTTGTGTTACACACACCTCACCTGGGTTTGGAGAGAATTAGCCGGGTACCGGGAGACTTGAATATAACAGGTTACGCATATGATGCTAGTATCTCTGAATATAAGCTTGTCCCCGCTTGGCATTGAAACAGTCATTTGCCATCACAGAAATACAAACAGTATAGAAGTACAATTGAGCCAATGTGGGCCTCAGCGAAGAAGACCACATGTTATTTTGTCAGATCCATCAGATTGCTAAGGCAAATGTAGAAACCTTACATATACTGTATTCCTCCCCCCCCCCCCATCAACAAACACCTGTTTTCTTCCAGTTACTCAAGGGGAGGGGGAAACTCTCTGGGAAATTCATTTGAGAAACCAATCCTTACAATAATTATACATACATCATCATCATCATCATTAATTGAATTTATATACCACTCTATACCCGGAGGGCTCATTCAGAACATGGTGGACAATATTTTCCACTTGTCCCTGGGCACAGATACACAAAAGGTGGTTTGTGGGTATTTTGGTATATCTCCCATCCAAATATGTTGGGACCTAGTGTGAAATCTCAAAGCTACAGAGGCCTTTTCATTCAAGCTTTATACGTTCCACAGTATTTTTAGGAGACTGAACGTATGATGTTGGGCTATAAAGGGTCAGGCCATTGTTCCATCTAATTCAGCACTATGAGACTCGTTCATTGTTACAAATGCAGTTGTTGCTGGACTACAACTCCCATCAACCCTTGCCAGAGTGGCCAGAGAAGATGGGAGTTGTAGTCCATCAATTTCTGGAGGGCACCACATTGGCTATGCCTGTGGTTCGGAATCCCACAGAGAAATCTTGCACATGTTTACCTAGAAGTAAGTCCCACTGCATTCAATGGAACTTTCTTCCAGGTCAGTGCATGTTGAACTGCAACCTTAAGCAGTTGATCTGGCTTCTACCAGCTTGAACTCCGGGGCTTAGACATTTTGTTTTTTTAAAAAAAAATAGCCTTGCTTTTAGAAATAATGGGCACTGTTTCTTTTGTTCTCCTGTCTTCTAAAATACTGAAACAGCGACAGGGGGGGGGGGTGGAAGAAGGGACGGATGAAGCACACAAGTGACGTGTTCCAAGCTAGGAGGACATTCAAATTAGGTAATAGCCTTTTAGTGGAGTCGCTGTCCACTTTCTGGTACCCTGGTGGGGCTGTTTTCTTTGTGAGTTGCTGGCTCCTGCAGATGGGAAGCGTCAGCAAGGATAAAAGTAATCAACCCAAAGGAGGAGAATGTGAAAAGGCAGTAGCTGCGGCCACAAAGTTCCTGAAAGATTTAAAGAGCCTAATGCACAGCTGGGTTTTCAGATGGCCTGCTTTTAAATATGCACTTAGGACACAGTTGGCAGCACCGGCAAGAGAGAACAAAGGGGCTAAGTTGTCAGCGGTGGGAAATGTTTCGTCAAAACAGCACATCTCGTTCTTTTATGTTCCATTTGTTAGCGGGGTGTAGTTTTCCAAACAGCTTTTCTGAAGTTTCCATCAGTGCCAACGGCTGCAAAAGGGTGGCAGGGAGGCTTAAAAAAAAACTCAGCAAGGTGATAGACATTATTGTGGGAGGCGGGGTCGCCGCCAAGCTCATAATGAAGGCACAATATCCAGGCAGCTAATTCAGCCACTCCCTGGAGGTTCCATTGTTCTGCCTTGGCTCTACTTGAGGCTTCTTTCTGTCGTTTTTCACAGGCTGTTAGCATCTCTGCACCTCTATCCTTCACAAATTAGAGGTGGTTCTCCCAGGGTGCGTGAATGCAGGACTGGAATGGCTCCTAGAACCACAACCATCCTCAACACAATTCCATGTACAGAGAAGCCAACTGAGCTGGCTGCTGAATCTTACTTACTGGGGCAGCACACCTGAGAGTAGCAAATTAAGCTTAGCGTGTACAGGGCAGGCCGTGTCACTACAGATGGGAGATCAGCTTGTTCAGCACACTTCTTTCTAGCAACCCAGCCTTTCCCAACGCTCCCAGATGTGCTTACGGTTGGATTACGCCAGGCATAGGCAAATTTGGCCCTCCAGATGTTTTGGGACTGCAACTCCCATCATCCCTAGCTGACAGGACCAGTGGTCAGGGATAATGGGAGTTGTAGTCCCAAAACATCTGAAGGGCCGAGTTTGCCCTATGCCTGGATTACGCACTTCTCCAAATTTTGCAGCACGGTGGTATGTAAAAGGTGCACATAAATATGTATATTATATAAAGGGGGCATGGAAAATGCGTATATTACAGATAAATACATAGAAAAGCATTGAAAAGCTGTGTTTTTAATCCATTCCAAACTGAAAACATATCCCTGCGGGGTACAAATCTTCAAAATAAATAGATAATGAGCAAGAGTGCATACATATATACCACTACTGGGGAACCTTTGGCTTGCCAGATGTTTCTGAACTATACAGTGGTACCTCGGGTTATGAACTTACCGTATTTTTTGCACCATAACACTCACTTTTTTCCTCCTAAAAAGTAAGGGGAAATGTCTGTGCGTGTTATGGAGGGAATGCCTACGGGTGGCATGCCTACAGATTTTCCTCCTCTAAAAACTACGTGCATGTTATGGTCGGGTGCGTGTTATAGAGCGAAAAATACGGTAATTCGTTCTGGAGGTCTGTTCTTAACCTGAAAGTGTTCTTAACCTGAAGCACCACTTTAGCTAATGGGGCCTCCCGCTGCCACTGCACCGCCGGCGTGCAATTTCTGTTCTCATCCTAAAGCAAAATTCTTAACCCGAGGTACTATTTCTGGGTTAGCGGAGTCTGTAACCTGAAGCGTATGTAACCTGAAGTGTATGTAACCCGAGGTACCACTGTATCCTCTATCAACACCCATTGACCATGCTTACTGGGGCTGATGGGATTTGGAGTCCAACAACATCTTAGAATCATAGAATCATAGAGTTGGAAGAGACCACAAGGGCCATCGAGTCCAACCCCCTGCCAAGCAGGAAACACCATCAGAGCACTCCTGACATATGGTTGTCAAGCCTCTGCTTAAAGACCTCCAAAGAAGGAGACTCCACCACACTCCTTGGCAGCAAATTCCACTCTGTCAAATAGCTCTTACTGTCAGGAAGTTCTTCCTAATGTTTAGGTGGAATCTTCTTTCTTGTAGTTTGGATCCATTGCTCCGTGTCCGCTTCTCTGGAGCAGCAGAAAATAACCTTTCTCCCTCCTCTATGTGACATCCTTTTATATATTTAAACATGGCTATCATGTCACCCCTTAACCTCCTCTTCTCCAGGCTAAACATGCCCAGCTCCCTTAGCCGTTAAGGGAGAGAGCAACACCTTTGTGCACACTTAACCTTGAAGTAAGTCCCATGGAGTTACATTCTGAGTAAAAGTAGTGCGTCTCTTTCTTCTGAATAAAAACCAGCAGCTCCTAGTCATGATGCCTGTATGAGGCAAAAATGCCCCTGAATACCAGTTGCTGGAATGCATCAGTGGGAGAGGCTGATTGCTCCCATGTCCAACTTCTGGGGTTGCCCAAGGAGAAAGGGCCACAATCCTATGTGAGCAACCTTCCAAGGGCTGCATGCTGGTGGTGGTTGGGACCAGAGACAAAACTGGGCTCAGTTTCATGAGTATTACCCTTGTACAGTACTGTACAGAGTACTCAATACTGTGGTATTGTGCTCCTTCCTTTGGTCTGGAGGCATACATAAAAAGTCTTTTCTGGTCCTTTGGGATATCGGTACCTACAATTCCTAATAAGAATGCACTAATGCACAGCTGGGTTTTCAGATGAAATATTTATTAAAGTTTTACAAAAACAAGAATACAAAAATACATGAAAAAATAAAAAAAATAAAAAATACAACATACAACATAGAAAAAAATTTTTAGAAACCAAATCCATTTTTCATAACTTTAAACTCATTTGCTTGTTTCTTTGACCTCCTCACACCTCCCCTTCTTGTATTCCCATTTACATAATCAAATCAGCAAATCCTTACCCTCTTTCATTTATCTTAACTCTATTCTTAACATATTATAACTCTATATTTCCATCCGTTATTGATTCATTTTTGCATATTCTTAATGCTAAGTGCTAATACCACTTATTTTCAATCCAACATCATTTTAACATTCATTAATTTTACAGTGTTTCTGCAAATAGTCTTTAAATTTCTTCCAGTCTTCTTCCACCAACTCTTCTCCCTGGTCTCGGATTCTGCCAGTCATTTCCGCCAATTCCATATAGTCCATCACCTTCATCTGCCACTCTTCCATGGTGGGTAGATCTTGTGTCTTCCAATACTTTGCAATAAGTATTCTTGCTGCTGTTGTTGCATACATGAAAAGAACTCTATCCTTCTTTGGCACCAATTGGCCGACTATGCCCAGGAGGAAGGCCTCTGGTTTCTTCAGAAAGGTATACTTAAATACCTTTTTCATTTCATTATAGATCATCTCCCAGAAAGCCTTAATCCTTGGGCACATCCACCAAAGGTGAAAGAATGTACCTTCATTTTCTTTACATTTCCAACATTTATTGTCGGGCAAATGATATATTTTTGCAAGCTTGACTGGTGTCATGTACCACCTGTATATCATTTTCATAACACAGCTGGGTTTTCAGATGGTCCACTTTTAAATATGCACCCAACACAGCAGAGGTCTGGGCAACCGTCTCCTGCCTCAGCCACCCAACACATCCTGCAGAAAGAGTCATATGCCTAGTGTGGCAAGGATAGCTCAGTCGGTAAAGCAGGAGACTTTTAATCTCAGGGTTGTGAGTTTGAGCGCCATATTGGGCAAACGATTCCTGCATTGCAGAGCATTGAACTAGAAGACCCTGATTTGATGAATTGATTTAGTGCACTTTTCTCATGCACTCATTTTTCTATGTAATTTCCCCTAATGCAGCGCATCCATAAATGTTATTTTCATCAGTATTGACCTGCTTTCTCCTAATATAAACATTTTGTACACATTCTCCGCCTGGAGAACCATTCCATCAAGTGTGGATTTCGAAGGATAGCTATGATTCGGTTCAGATATGGTTTTGGAAAGTTCATATTAGTTAGGTTCACACTGAAATCTGAAGCAAACTGAGTTTCTCCCCATCCTGACTTCAGACATAGAGGGTGGTGAGCCAGATTCATAAATTCTGAAACCATAGACTTTTTACAAATATGTACACCAAATGTAATGGAGTTTGCATGCTTTTCTACAATGTCCACTAAAAAACCATTATGACTCACCTTCTAAATTTGCACTATTATATCTACATTGTTTGAATCAAGAACCATATTGCTTATCAACATTGGGGCTTTTCCAAAAAGCAAAAAGGGCGCTATGTGGCTAATGGCTAATGACCATCAAAGCTATCATTTTAAAGTAATTTTGCAGGGAGCTTCTGAACAGTCACTTCCCCTAGGGGAGCCAGAAGGGTCCAGGTCTAAGACTCTATGGTTCCATGGAATGGTAGCAATGGGGTTCATGTAAGTCCGCAGCAAGATAATTAGATAGGAGCTGATGTTGAATTGCTGGCTGATGAGTTGTTTGTTTGCTGTCAGACTGTTGCTTCCAGCTATTGGGAGACATAATAGATTTTGAATAACATGGTCTGAGAGGCTTCTGAGTTTTTGATCCCTGAGCTCTCCAAGGTCACGATGTGACAGAAGATTTCTCAGAAGTAGGGAAAAGAACGGGGGAGCTGGCAAGCCAGTGCCAAACTTTGTTAGATCTTCCACCCTCAGCTGCCTGCCATGCAATCGTGTGGATAACTGAACTATAGACGTTTCATGTGATTGACCATGGAGGACAGACTGAGCAACAGGAACTTCATATGACTCTGGTATTTAGCAGAGATACTAAGAGCACCCATCTCTTCAGAATTCCACCCCAGATGTTGATATTCTGCTGTACTGAATATGGTTAGAAATCCAGAAAAGAGTGAGGAGGTGAAATTGGTCATGATCCAATGGGCAGAAGATATAGGACATAATATACAATTTGAAGATTGGGAAAAACTGTGGAAAAAATTCACAGACTGTTCTCTTTTGAAAGAAAACTACATGAAAATGATGTACAGATGGTATATTACACCAGTACAGATAGCAAGAATGTATAAAACCAGGTCAAATATATGTTGGAAATGTAAAGAAAAGGAAGGGACCTTTTACCATATGTGGTGGGAATGTAGAGAAATTAAAAAATTCCGGGAAATGATATATAATGAATGGAAGAAAATGTTTAAAATGACATTTGTAAAAAAAACCAGAAGCATTTTTGTGAGGGATTGTAAGACAAGACCTGCCAAGGAAATTAAAGAACTTGTTTATTTATGCTACAACAGTGGCCAGAGTCTTGATAGCACAAGGATGGAAGAATGAGGAAGCCCTGACAAAAGAACAGTGGCAAGAGAAATTGATGAACTATGTGGAACTGGCGGAACTGACATACAAATTGCGAGATAAGGACAACTGTGACTTTAAAGAAGAATGGGAACTTTCAAAAAAATATTTAAAAAGACAACAAAATGAATTGGACTCCTTGGCAGGTTTTGGATAAACATACACAAATTTATAGAGGGTTAATATAGTAGACAGATAATAAAAGGATATATACAATTTTACAGTATGCAGAGAATAACATGAGTTGAGAAATCAGAGATAGGAGCTGAGGGAGGTCTTGGGAGGAGGGAGGGAGGGTTCCTAGGGAAGGGGGAGGGGAAAGGGGGGAATGAAGATGATTTGTTTTGATAATTTGTTATGTTGAAATTGTTAATAAATTTTTTTTAAAAAAGAAGTCCAGAAAAGAGCTTGCTGGATGAGGCCAGTGGCCCACCTAATCCAGCATCATGTTCTCATGGGGGGGTGCATTGTTTGTTTCACCCTCCCCACGTCATCCTCACAACAACCCTATGCGGTAGGTTCTTCTTCTCTTTTTTATGATAATTTTTATTTGATTTTACAAGTGCAGAGTTATAACAATACCAAATAAATATCAACATTTAATAACAACAACAACATTTAGAGATTTCTCTGAAACTCTAGACTTCCCTCCACCCCCTCCTTGGCTGTCTCATTGTCAATGTTTTCAACTGCATATAATTTCATAATCCATATTTTAAATCTGTCCCTATTGTCCATAGTACTTGTTACATTACAAGTGTTATTAAAATCCTACTAATGTTTCCATCTGCTTGCAGTGGTCTCCTAAATAGATTGTAAATTTTCCCTATTCTTTTTTAAAGTTTTGGTCTTCTTGGTTCCTGAGCTTTCTGGTCAGTTTTGCCATTTTGGCGTAGTCCATCAGCTTGGTTTGCCATTCCTCTCTGGTCTGGACTTGTATCTTTTTTCCATTTCTGGGCTAATAGCATCCATGCAGCTGTTGTCGCGTACATAAAAAGTCTTTTCTGGTCCTTTGGGATATCGGTACCTACAATTCCAAATAAGAAGGCTTCTGGGGTTTTTAAAATAAATATTATTTTAAACATTTTTCTCATTTCATTATATATCATTTCTCAGAATGCTTTTATTACTTTACACGACCACCACATGTGGTAAAAGTTTCTTTTTCTTTACATTTCCAGCAGACATTTGTACTTGTCTTCTACATTTTGCTAACTTACTAGGAGTCAGATACCTGTGTGGTAGGTTCTAGTTAGACATCACTCAGAAGGCTTCATGGCTGAGTGGGAATTTAAGTCCTGGTCACTCAGACATGTCATATCAATACTGGGGGGGGGGGGATGCAGCCCCTATTCTCTATTTCATCAAAGAATGGGGTGAAGAAGAGGAATAGCGTGATGGATTTGTAAAAGGGTAAAAGAGTATTGGGAAATGATTCATAATGAATTGGAAAAAAATGTTACAAGTACTTCCCCACCCAAAAAAACCAGAGTCCTTTCTGTTGGGGATAATTCAGACTGAAATTCCCAGGGGTAAAAAAAAGGTTATTAATGTATGCTACTACTGCGGCCCGTGTTTTGTTAGCCCAAAAATGGAAAACAAGTGAGGCCCCACCTAAAGAAGAATGGAAACGTAACTTGATAGAATATGTTGAGCTTGCAGATTTAACGTATAGAATAAGAAAACAAGAAGAACATAGAGTTAGAGAATATTGGGTAATGTTTATTGAATATATGGGAAATAGTTGTTTACAGCTGAAAACTTTGGCAGCGTCCAGATAAATTCAACAGTTTAAATAAGTTTTCGTGGATGTAATGATGGAATACTGAATGGTACAGTTTTTGTAAAATATGCAGGGATTTGTGATATGTAAAATGAACCATGGAAAAAGAAGAAGGGAAGTCATTGGTGTTTTAAGGATGTAAAAGTGAGTGTTTGAAATTGTAAAACAGAAAATTTAATAAAAATTATATACAGATGAAAAAGAAGAGGAATAGCAATTGGGAACATCTGGGGGGGTGTGATCACTCTGTCCCCCTCCAGGTTCTGGGGGGAGGGCCCTACTGTCTTCATCTAAGGATCTTCCAGAATAGCCCAGCTCCTCTTAAATTCTGGTTCTCAACAGCGGAACATAGAAACATAGAAAGCTGTCTATTAGTCCACCCATTATTGTTGACCCAGACCAGCAGTGACTTTTCAGGATTTCAGGCAGGAGTCTTATCTGGGACCTTTTACATGCACTGAGCTACAGTCCTTTCTCTTCTGATTGGCTGACTCCGCTTTCAGCCAAGAAACGGCTTTTTACCTTAACTGGATGATTGCCAAGTATTTTCATTTGATCAGCATTGCCACTTCCCCAAGGGACGCGGGTGGTGCTGTGGGTTAAACCACAGAGCCTAGAGCTTGCCGATCAGAAGGTTGGTGGTTCAAATCCCCACGACGGGGAGACCAGGGAGAAGAGTCGGTGGAAGAAGATTGGAAGAAATTTAAAGTTTATTTACAGAAACATTGTAAAATTAAGGAATGTTAGAAGGAGGCTGGAATGAAGTTATGTGGCTTTAGCGGAAATATTATAAAGGATTAAGTAAAAATAGATTGTTAATGGATGAAAGGAGAAAAGGTAAAGTTACATTATATTAAGATAAATTATAGGATAAAAATTGGGAAAGATGGAAAGGATTTGCTGAAATAGCTAACCGAACTAGAATACAAAAAAAAGGGAGGTGCGAGGAGGTCAAGGAAACAAGTAAATGAAAGATAAGTTATGGGAAGGTTCGTTGTGTTTTTTAATTGTTTCTATTTTTCTGTTTTTCTGTTTTTTATTTTTATTTTTTTCTATTCTCTTCTTTTTTTACTGTGATGTGTTGTTATGTTTTTGTTTAACTTGGAATTATTTCCTTCTCTTTTTGTAACATTTAAAACTTTAATAAATATTATTTTTTTATAATAAAAAAAAAACAAATCCCCACGACGGGGTGAGCTCCCGTTGCTCGGTCCCAGCTCCTGGCCACCTAGCAGTTCAAAAGCACGTCAAAGTACAAGTAGATAAATAGGTACCGCTCCAGCGGGAAGGTAAATGGCCTTTCCGTGCGCTGCTCTGGTTCGCCAGAAGCGGCTTAGTCATGCTGGCCACATGACCCGGAAGCTGTACGCCGGCTCCCTCGGCCAATAAAGCGAGATGAGCGCCACAACCCCAGAGTCGGCCACGACTGGACCTAATGATCAGGGGTCCCTTTACCTTTACCATTTCCCCAGTTCTCATAACATAGCCTTTTACTCCTAACGGATTACCAAGACCATCATTCATTGCTTGTTGTTTGGGGTTGTTTCCCCCCCCTCCCCCAAATCTCTCTCGTCTCTTCTTCCTAGAATCAAAACAAGAAACATACAGTGTTAATTACCTGAAAGCCCATTTCCTCCAAACAGTACAAGCCTGGACATAACACAGATCTGCCTCAATTGAACAATTTGTGTTTATTGAGGCATTTATTCTCGCAAATAAGCCCTCGTTATGAGCTTGGGGTATCCATAAAAGGCTGTCTTGGGTTCCATGTACTATGCATCAGTATGCTTTCTTGGGGATGCTGCAGCAATTAGGGTTGCCCGCTGATCAAAGATTCGTCTCATGTCTTCCTCTTCCTGCTGCGAAAAGCAAAACTGACTCCTTTCTGCACATTAGCTTTCACTTGCTAAGATCCAGAACATAGCTACAGGGGCTGGCTGTAAATGCAAACCGGGTAAGATTCCAAAGGTTCCCATTCTTGAAGGAAAGAAGTCTTCCTATCACAGAAAGACTCCTTTTCTTGCAAGAAGATGGCCGTTGGAAGAAAATTAGCATTAAGCAGCTCAGTGGTAGACCACCTGCTTTGCATGCAGAAGGTCCCAGGTTCAGTCCCCAGCATCTCCCAATAGGGCTGGGACTCCTATCTGAAGCCCTGGAGAGCTGTTGCCAGTCAGTGTAGACAATACTGAGCAAGATGGACCGATGGTCTGATTCAATGCTAGGGAGTTTCCTATGGGTTTGGGGAAGGAGGTTGTCAAAACAAAGGGAATCTTTGGATCCAATCTATTGTCTCTGTAGTTTCAGAAACAGGGAGCTGCCCGAGCCCCACCACCACTTCCCTTGGCATTACCAGCATTTCATTTAAGTTCATACTGCTGTCACTGGTCTTCAGTGGCACCAGAAAGAACATATGCCAAGTGCAAACCAAGAATTGATGCCTTTTGGCTTTGGAAACAGTGTTTTTATACAAAACGTAATCGGCAAAAGCTAAAAGGATTGATCACTTCACATTTCTCTTAACTAATGTTGTTGTCGTTTAGTCGTTTAGTCGTGTCCGACTCTTCGTGACCCCATGGACCAGAGCACGCCAGGCACTCCTGTCTTCCACTGCCTTCCGCAGTTTGGTCAAACTCATGCTGAGAACACTATCCAACCATCTTGTCCTCTGTCGTCCCCTTCTCCTTGTGCCCTCCATCTTTCCCAACATCAGGGTCTTTTCCACGGAGTCTTCTCTTCTCATGAGGTGGCCAAAGTATTGGAGCCTCAGCTTCAGGATCTGTCCTTCCAGTGAGCACTCAGGGCTGATTTCCTTCAGAATGGATCAGTTTGATCTTCTTGTAGTCCATGGGACTCTCAAGAGTCTCCTCCAGCACCAGAATTCAAAAGCATCCATTCTTCAGCGATCAGCCTTCTTGATGGTCCAGCTCTCACTTTCATACATCACTACTGGGAAAATTAATAGTGAATACAATTTTTAAAAAGACAACAAATGATCCTGTCTGTGTTTATGTTTTGACTGCTTTGCAATCAACTCCCATCCCTTGAACCTCCTGCCCCACATTCGTTTTATGGGCTTCATGGACCCTATCAGGGGCTAGAATAACACTTGGCAAGATGTTCCAAAACCTCCCACCCCGATAAATAATATCAACTACTCATATTTTACTTTCCTTCCTGACCACACACTGCAGGTGTCATGAATCTAAACAGCCACAAAACTGCTATAACCAAGCACTTGTGGGAGTTAAAAAGGAAAAAAAAAGAAAGTCATTTTAGTTTTAGTTTTAACTGTCGTGGTTTCTCTCCAAGGAACCAAGCTACTCTTGTCTAGCAAACCACAGTGCACTGCAGTAAATCAAAAGGTTTTATTCAGTCCTCCCACGCCCAAATAAATATGCCCCAGACTGAGAAGGAAACTAGGTAAATCCTACATCATGATTTATTAAATCTCTCAGAGTCAGCTCAGGTTGGATTCCATATGGATTATGCAGAAAACTTTTCCAGGGGGGCGTAGATGGTCTACATGAAGCCCTTTGATTTTCTACAGCAGACCTCAATGGACAATGTTTACTTGACTTAGCGAAGCACCATGGCTTGTTGATAGAACCACTTCAGAAGGTGATGAACTCACCTTCCTTGGAGGTTTATAAGCAGAGATTGCATGGCCATCTGCTATGGGTACTTTAGCTGAGATTCCTGTATAGCAATGAATTGGACTAGATGACCCTTGGGTCTCTTCAATGCTACAGTGCTATCTGCTTGGCATTCAAGAGGACCCAGATTCGATCCTTAGCATCTCCAGGTAGGGCTGGGAAAGACCAAGTCTGAAATCCTGGAGAGTCACCAAGAGTCAGTGTGGACAGCTCTGCGCCAGATAAACCAATGGTCAGACTCAGTATAAAGCAACTTCCTATATTACTTTCCTAAATATGTTGAGAAATTTCACATGTTACATGGAGAGACATGGCAGGGGGTTGAATTCTTTGTTTTCCCACTCCCCTTCCTCAGATTAGGGGATCTAAGCTAGCAGTGGCTGGCACTGGCATGCAGTGTCTAGGGGGTTGTTGTGGGCAACCCAGTGAAAACATCCCCTCCATGTGCAGCAGCCATGAAAAAGGCAAATTTCATTGGGGGTGAGAGAGGTTGGGGGTCCCAGGGCATGACTGGTTGACGTCAATTGGTTGCGGTGAGTTTTGTTTGCATGGGCATGTGTGTGTTGTTAGGTCAAGTTAGCCATATCAATTCCTATGTTGTCGGTGGGTTCTTGTTGTCGCATTGGGCTGTGTCTAATAAATGAATAGTAATCAGAATGGTCTGCAGCAGGGATTCAGACCCTCCAGGTGTTGATGAAATGCTGCTCTCATAATTTCTGACCATTGGCTGTTCTGGCCACCCCTAGTCTGCACAAGACAGGCAGTGACTCTTTTTCCAGTGGGGCCATTTCCCAGATCTTCTGCATGCAAAGAAAACACTCTGCCGTGGTGTATGGTTTCAGCTTCTTAAACATTTCAGTAGCTGAGGTTATTTCAGGAGCCTGTTTGTCTTTACATTTGAGTGGACTTTATATAATTCCCCCAGTCTGAGCTTCCTCAGCCTGAGGAATAGAGTGGGCTGTAAAATGAGCTGAATAATAAATAGATTCCCTAGCAATATTTGCATTTGTTTCTAATCCCCATGCCTTTCCTTCAGATGTTGATTACATGCTTGGTCCTTGTTGCTTTAGAATTCCAGTAAGTAGGACACTCAACCGATTCTTTGCATCAAGGCTACAGTTTTATGTTGCTGTTTTTCATCTGCTTCAACTTTACAATTTGTGTGGTTTAGTCTGGTGTTCTCAATAGTTCCTGCCTCCTCTTCCAAACATGATCTTCTGCATTTCAATGTGTACATTAGCGTTGTTCCACCATTCCTCTCTCCTCGCCCCAGTTCCACCGAGCTCTGAACCTGCATTAAGTAATCTTAAATGCTATGTGCTTATACAACTAAAACTAGAAAAGCCATAATGAAAATCTAGAGTACAATCCATTTTTACCTGGTGGCAAGCAGGGCATGGATAGCCATCTCTTAGGAGGGATGGAGGAGAAATTCAACCCAGTTCACGTTTAAAGGTAACCATACCGAAAGCTTATACCCAGAACTACATACACAGATAGGTAGCCGTGTTGGTCTGCCATAGTCAAAACAAAAAAAATTCCTTCCAGTAGCACCTTAAAGACCAACTAAGTTAGTTCTTGGTATGAGCTTTCGTGTGCATGCACACTTCTTCAGATACACTGAAACAGAAGTCACCAGACCCTTCTATATAGTGAAAACCCCTCCCCACCTTCTCACTATATAGAAGGGTCTGGTGACTTCTGTTCCAGTGTATCTGAAGAAGTGTGCATGCGCACGAAAGCTCATACCAAGAACTAACTTAGTTGGTCTTTAAGGTGCTACTGGAAGGAAATTTTTTTGCCAGAACTACATAGTTGGTCTCCAAGGTGCTACTGGACAATTTTTTTCATTTTCCCCCCCAGTCATCTTTGAAATTCACATTTGTCTGAATTTTGCAATGTGAAGTAATGTGTAGGGTGGGGGAAATGGTATATACATATGCATATGTTGGTGAAAATTAAGATATAGAAATGCATTATATTAGAGAGACGTGTTTTGCAAAATGTGTGCTTTAGGTGAAATTCACACTAAAGTGCTGGTGAATTGCCACAGGGACGTCTCTCTTTTAATTGCAACCTGATATGGAAATGCAGAGAACTGAATTTAAGATTAGGAGTTTTGGGGGAGAGAAACGGAGACAAACTGAAATTGACATATTCCCCCATTCCCTCATCTGTCAGGGATGTTTAGTTGTGAGGTTCCTGCACTGAGCAGGCCACTGAACTCAATGTTCCCTAAGCCCTACTGTGTTCAGCAACATCTACTTCCTAGACAGTGGATATGAGATTGCGGGGTTAACTTTCCAGCTCAGCTTTCTCTGATTCTGTGTATATGTCAGAAGAGCAGGGTGTTAACTGAAGTGTTAAAAGAGACATTTCTTGGAAAATTTAACAGAAAGGACTGGGAGTACTGTGGGATCTTTTCGTGGGGTGGTTTCCTTTTGGGAAATGGGCTGCGTGAATGCTGAAATCGTTTCCAGAGAGGGGAACAAATGATTTAAGGAGTGTCATGAAATTAATCTAGCTGTTTGGGTGAAATCCTATTATTCCACTACTGGATTAGGAACCAGTGACTTACGCTAAGAAGCTCTAGAGTACGTTCAGCTACATTTCTAAAGAATTTTGTGTTGGAAATCTTGTGCAGCTGCATGGTAGGAATGGTTTATAATTCATTAAGCAGATGGTGTATCTGTCAGAAGGGGGAAGAAATGCTTCTCCGGTGAGAAAACAAGCCAGCTTCAGGAGTGCATAGTTGTGTTGTGCTTCCAGAACCCTTGTCATGTTCTTCCAAGAGATGCAAGAATTCCTTGGTAGATCTGTTGGGTATAAGCCACTGAACTTTGCTTAAATGGAACTGCTGTCCTTCGCAATGTATGAGATCTGTTTTCTGTGGGCTGCATAAGCTGCTCCCATCACTTTGACCAACCTATAGCAGCCTCCCTCTAAGTGTGGTGTAGTGGCTAGTGTGTCAGACTAGGGACTGGGAGATCAGGGTCCAATTCCCCACACAGCCATGAAGTTCCCTGGGTAATATGGCCTAGGACCCTCGTACCTACGGGACCGCCTCTCCTGGTATGTCCCACAGAGGAACTTACGATCTTCAAACAAAAACATCTTGGAGGTCCCAGGCCACAGAGAGGTTAGGCTGGCCTCAACCAGAGCCAGGGCTTTTTCAGCTGTGGATCCGATCTGGTGGAACGCTCTGTCACAAGAGAGTAGGGCCCTGCGGGACTTGACATCTTTCCACAGGGCCTGCAAGACAGAGCTGTTCCACCAGGCCTTTGGCCAGGGCACAGCCTAACTCCCCCCTTTGGCAATCTTCACAGAACTCTAGCCTAATGGTTGCCATCAATTTGAGTTGAATTAATTTTATAATGAAATGATTTTAGAATGTTGGATTATTTTATTGTTGTTAGCCGCCCTGAGCCCGGCTTCGGCTGGGGAGGGCGGGATATAAATAAAAAATTATTTATTATTATTATTATTATTATTATTAACCTAGCCTACCTCACGGGTTTGTTGTGAGGATTACAGCAAACCCCTTAGAGCTCCTTAGAGGAAAAGAGGTGGGGTAAAAATGCAATAAATAGCTAAACTTGTTTCCTTCCAGATGTTTTGGACTACAACTCCCATCATCCCTTGTCACTGGCCATGCTTGCTCAGGCTGATGAATACAGTAGGCCAGAACATCTGGAGGGTGCCATGTTGGAGAAGACAGGTATATAAACTAGGGATGCAAACCTACATATCTGAAGGCAGACCTGTTTTTATATGTGTTGGAAACTGCCCAGAGTGGCTGGTGCAACCCAGTCAGATGCACAGGGTACAAATAATAAAATTATTACAATTATTATTATTATGGTTACTTGGATGTAAGTGTTAGAATTCCTGCTCCATGACTGCAGTCATGGGATTGTTGTCTATCACATGACGGTATACATTTAGACTCCACCGAGTGGGAAGTGACGGAGACAGGATGTTTGTGTTACTGTGTTCCGTGAAGTGAGACTATTGTCCTTTGTTCTTTTTCTCTTTGCTGTCTGATGCTAGAGAGAGAGGGAGCCATGTTGCAGTGCTCCGTGTGTATTTATATGTAAATGAAGTAGATTAGCCAAAATGCTGAGTTGCTGAGGTCTGTTATGCAAGCTGTGCAAACTCTGCGGATCCCTAAGTGTGCCGGTGTCTGTTGGCATCGGTCACTGTGATGTTCAGGCAGAAAAAAGCTTTTGAAGCTCCCGAACGAATGACCAGGAGGGAGAGAACATGCCAGTCAGGCATGTGTCTCTACCAGGGTCCTACTCGAGTGTAGGACGAGCTCCTGACAGTAAGTACCATTGAACCTAATGGGACCTCCTTTTGGGTAGACACTCAAATAGGATTGTACTGTAAATGGAGTGGAGGAATGAAATTGTCTGGGCACCTGCTCTGAATAGCAGCCTTAGTTCTGACATTGACAATGAAGGACAGTTGGATCTGCCAACCTAGTGGCAATTGAGGTATATGTCAGGACCCCCCATGTGGAACAGCAGCTTTAGTCCTAACTATAACTCAGACTGCCTCAAACGATCCATCAATTGAGAAGCACCAGTTGGTACAACTTCACCAAGTGCCAGGGCCTGGCAAGATATTAACAAACATGCTACCTTGCTTTCGTTGCTTTGTGTTTCGTAAGGATGTTTTTAATAGGTTGTGAGCCATCTAGAGTCCCACCCATGGAGGAAGGCAAGATATAAATACATTAAATTAATCCATTTTAGGGTTGTATAGAATGCTAGCCCTGCTTCATTCATTTCAGTAGGTCTACTCAGAGTAGGATTGCAAATGCTTCATTCATTTCAGTAGGTCTACTCAGAGTAGGATTGCAAATTGTTCGTTTGGGCAAGAATCTATGCAATGCATATTGGTGGTACTGTTTCACTGATGGTGATAATGGTTGAAGAAGATGAATCTCTTGCAGCCACAGGGAAAACTGCTTACCACCTGCAGTGATTCTGCCCAGGCTGTTCTGTTTTAAGTCAGTCTTCCTATGACAAACCTCCAGCCCCCAAATATGAGAAAGGTGTCTTCAGTTCCTGAAGGCATCCTGCTGTTTGGCAGAGGGTGCCTGGCTATCTGTATGAATGAGCTGCTCCATTCTAAGGCATAAAGCTCAATGCTGCCAATTACTGAATAAGAGATACTAAAAGTCCTTTTAGAAAGACAAATGGCTCCCCGGAGGGCAGGCAGGCAGAATAAAGATTATTTATTTGACTCGCCTGCGTGCTTCAAACGTGCAAGAGGTTGCTGAATCCTCATTTGATCCACTTTACTGTGACGATTTGCAGCCCAGCCACACTTTCCTCATATCAATTCTGGCAACTTTCTCGAGATAAAAGGATATTGTCAGTGCTTGAATCGGTCTTAAAAGTTCTGTGGGAAAGTCAGGGATCTTGCATTCTGTGAGACCTGAGGCCAGCAAACCTAATTCAGAATACGACAAGGTGTGTAAAAGCTTTGGTCACAAAGGCCTCGTTCAACTGAATGGACTCCATCCATTAGTCAGCTTGAAACAGCATCAGTGGTGCAATAACAATTGGAAGTCGTGGGCCCAGAACCTTTTGAAGTGTTCCAGTAAAGTATTTCTGCTTCTTGCTTTCACACAGTCAGAGAAACCATGCATATATGAAGAGCCTTAGCAGGATCAGGCCAAAAGTTCTCACAGTGGCCAATCAGGTGCCCATGGGAAGCCCTGAAGGACAACCTGAGTGCAACTCTCTCCACTCATGGTTCCCAACAACTGTCAGGCTTTGGAGAATCGTATCCCCGAATTGTATGGTACACAGGCTGAGACCCTACCTGCCCCGCGGACTGTCTCACCAGAGTGGTGCATGCTCTAGTTATCTCCCGCTTGGACTACTGCAATGCGCTCTATGTGGAGCTACCTTTGAAGGTGACCCGGAAACTGTAATTAATCCAGAATGCGGCAGCTAGACTGGTGACTGGGAGTGGCCGCCGGGACCACATAACACCGGTCCTGAGAGATCTGCATTGGCTCCCAGTACGTTTCCGAGCACAATTCAAAGTGTTGGTGTTGACCTTTAGAGCCCTAAACGGCCTCGGCCCAGTATACCTGAAGGAGCGTCTCCACCCCCATCGTTCAGCCCGGACACTGAGATCCAGCGCCGAGAGCCTTCTGGCAGTTCCCTCATTCCGAGAAGTAAGCTTACAGGGAACCAGACAGAGGGCCTTCTCAGTAGTGGCACCCACCCTGTGGAACACCCTCCCTTCAGATGTGAAAGAAATAAGTAGCTATCCTATCTTTAAAAGACATCTGAAGGCAGCCCTGTTCAGGGAAGTTTTTAATATTTAAAGCTGTATTGTTTTTAATACTTCATTGGGAGCCACCCAGAGTGGCTGGGGAAACTCTGCCAGATGGGCAGGGTATAAATAAATTATAAATTATAAATTATAAATTATAAATTATAAATTATAAATTATAAATTATAAATTATAAATTATAAATTATAAATTATAAATTATAAATTATAAATTATAAATTATAAATTATAAATTATAATTATTATTATTATTATTATTATTATTTCCCTCCCCGGCTGGCAGTAAATAAGGAGATAAAAGGAAATAGTGGCTTACCGGTTAGTGCCTTTAATAACCACAGCAAAGGAATGCGTATCTCCCTAAAAATATAGCGTTGTTCCCAGTAAAGGCTCACCTCCTCCGTCCCCATTAATCTACGTCACTTCTACATCGGGTAATCTGAGTTTGTTGCCATTTTGCTTTCTGTTCTATCACCCTTAGAGTTCGTCTAGTTCTAGGCAAAGGGGGAGGGTCAGGAATGCTGTCCTAGGACGTGAATCTGCCAGCTGGTCTCTCTCCTAGTGTTTCCTCTTCTAGCTGTTCCTCACCCAGTATCTCTAAGCTTTTCCCCTCCGGACGATGCCCCTCTGCAAACCACTGTTCTAAATCAATACTGTCCTTGTGCCTTTAAGAAGGTTCAGGGGAAGGGAGGGGCTCCCACCCTTCCTCCTCATTCCAGCCCCTGACATCAATTTGTGATGCAAAATGCATTTTCACACAATGCATTGCTATATTGTGGAATACACTACCACAAGAAGAGGCAATGGCCAGCATGTTGGGCATCTTCAAAGTTGGTTGGGATTAGACAGGTTTATGGAGGGATAAGATTATCAGTATGGGACGCGGGTGGCACTGTGGTCTAAACCACTGAGCCTAGGGCTTGCCGATCAGAAGGTTGGCAGTTCAAATCCCTGCGACAGGTGAGCTCCCATTGTTCGGTCCCAGCTCCTGCCAGCCTAGCAGTTCGAAAGCACATCAAGGGCAAGTAGATAAATAGGTACCACTCTGGCGGGAAGGTAAACAGCGTTTCCATGTGCTGCTCTGGTTCGCCAGAAGTGGCTTAGTCATGCTGGCCACATGACCCGGAAGCTGTCTGCGGATAAACGCCGGCTCCCTTGCCCAGTAAAGCGAGATGAGCGCCACAACCCCAGAGTTGTCCGCGACTAGACTTAATGGTCAGGGGTCCCTTTACCTTTACTAAGACTATCAGTGGCTACTAGGCATGAAAAAAAGCAAGAGAGGACTGCTGCTTTCATGTCCTTCTAGTGGGTTTGTTTGCTTGTATACTAATTTATTTAAAAGCATTCCTGAAATGCTTGATATTTTAGAAATCTATAAGCAGCATACTGGATTTGGTCTGAACCAGCAGGGCTCAGTGTTGAAGCATCTGTTTTGTATGTAGGGCATGGTAATTTCCTTGTATTCTTACCTTCAGCCATGGGTTTCAGGACCATGGCTAGTTCCATGGTTCCTTAATAAACAAGGGGGAAAAACATGGCCTCTCGATCTAAATAGCTTGTCTGTATCCACAAATAAGAACCACACATTTAAATTCTTCTTGTTACTCCGTTACACGCAAGACAACTTATTCAGTGTCCTGACATCACAGTGCTGTGTATTCCCCCAGACAGTGGCTTTCCATGCCGGGGATGGGGCTCTATACAGTGGTACCTTGGGTTAAGTACTTAATTCGTTCCGGAGGTCCATTCTTAACCTGAAACTGTTCTTAACCTGAAGCATCACTTTAGCTAATGGGGCCTCCTGCTGCTGCTGTGCCGCCGGAGCATGATTTCTCTTCTCATCCTGAAGCAAAGTTCTTAACCTGAGGTACTATTTCTGGTTTAGTGGAGTCGTCTGTAACCTGAAGCGTATGTAACCCAAGGTACCACTGTATTGGGTGGTTGACATTTTAAGCAGTTGACATACACCAGGCAGAGGGCCTTCTTGGTGGTGGCGCCTGCCCTGTGGAATGCCCTCCCATCAGATGTCAAGGAAATAAACAACTATCTGACTTTTGGAAGACATCTGAAGGCAGCCCTGTTTAGGGAAGTTTTTAATGTTTGATGTTTTATCGCGTTTTTAAGATTCTGTTAGGAGCCTCCCAGAGTGGCTGGGGAAACCCAGCCAGATGAGTTGGGTATAAATGATATTATTATTATTATTATTATTATTATTATTATTATTATTATTACAAAATTATGTAGTTCTGGACACAAACAATCACATTCAGAATAAATGATAAGAAGCTGGCTTTCCAAATGAGAGCTGACCTCAGCACATGTTTTATATAAGTTAACCCTTTTGGCCAGTTGCAAGTATTGGCATGCTTAATGATTTCACAAGTCTCTATTTTTTTCAAAATGTTGACCTTCCACAAGGAAGCCATTGTGATATAAATGATTCAAGTTGCCCATGTTTGTAGGATGTAGGGATCTTCAATCTTTTGTGTTGTTCTAAATCAAATGGAAAACATCTCTTTTTTATGGACATTGAGTACTAAGCTGTTGGGGGCTGGGGAAGATGTTGTTTTATGATTATCGTTCCTTTCCCTCCTTTCCTAAATAAGGACTGGGAATCTAAATATACACTTATTTTTAACCACTGTGATGACAATCAGCAGCTGTTGCTGGGTTGTTCTTACTTAATATCTCTACCTTGCAGCCAGACTCTGAGGAAGGCGCTCATTTCCAGTAGAGATTTACATTTTGCATTTCCAAACTCAACTGATTTCTGACATGCCTGGCAGCAAGGGGCAAGCACAAAAGTATCTCTTTTTCTGCCTCCTTCTCCTGTTTGCTCTGTGCATACAAACCAGTGTCCAGTGCTTTTGTTCTGTTAGTGCAAGGATTTACACTTGTGCAATGGAAGTTTTTCCCATCCTCCCACAGACCCTCCAAGTGTCCCTATTTTCCAGGGACAGTCCCAGATTCACAGAAGCCATCCCGGTTTTTGATTTGACACTGGAATGACCAGCTTTTAGTTAGGATGTCCCTATTTCCATCAGAGAAATGTCGGAGGGTAAGGAACAGGATGTCACTATTTTCAGCAGAGAAATGGTGTACAGTATGCTGGGGCCCCCGCACGTGTCCCACTTCCCACACCTGCTCCAGAGGATTGAGGGGGAACACCCTAATAGATATAGGGTGCATGTGAGTGGGGGGAGATGGGGAAAGGTTCCTTTCACTAGTGGAAAAAGTTTGCTATTTTGAATACAAGCCCAGGACTCAAGAATGCCCATGCTACTCCCTCTAATAGCAAACTCAGCTGCTGAGTGCCAAAGGAATTTTTCATGTACAGTGGTACCTTGGGTTAAGAACTTAATTCGTTCTGGAGGTCCGTTCTTAACCTGAAACTCTTTTTAACCTGAAGCACCACTTTAGCTAAGGGGATCTCCTGCTGCCACTGCGCCGCTTCTGCGCAATTTCTGTTCTCATCCTGAAGCAAAGTTCTTTTTTTAAAAAAATAATAATTTTTATTAACTGGCCAATCACATCAAATTAAATCACATCGCATAAATTCCAAATTACAAAGCCAAATTTTTAAATTTTGTTGGTGGAACCCATACTTCAAGATCCAAAGGGGGATTCAGATCATCTTCTTATTACTGCGTTAATGTCCAAATCAGTCCCAATCAGTCCAAACAAAGTTCATAATTCTATCCAGTCTTATCTTGGTGTTTCCACATCATATCTTGTTCATATAATTTCTCTTTTTCCTTTACCATCTCTTCTGTTAGTCTCCTTAAGCCAATAGCAAGTATAATAATCCTGTGTGGATTTCCCGTTCCTACCTGAAGCAAAGTTCTTAACCCGAGGTACTATCTCTGGGTTAGCTGAGTCTGTAACCTGAAGCGTATGTAACCTGAAGCATATGTAACCTGAAGTACCACTGTATCAATAGTTCTGGCTTCTGGCAGTCTCCTTTCTTTCTTTCCATGCCTCTCTGTGGCCCGAGGGCAGGAGCAGAATGATGCCATATGATGAAATGCTGTTCTTTGAAACCAATAAGAAGGAGGGCAATGGTTCTTGTCTTCAGTATAGGGGACACATGCCTGGAACCAACCTTGTCGTCCTCCTCCTCCTCATCATCATCATTAATTCAACTTATACACCGCCCTATACCGGGAGGTCTCAGGGCGGTTCACAGCAAGACCACAACATATAAAATCAAACCAAAAGCAATAACCCAATAACCCCCACCCCAAAAGCCACATTCTAAAAGGGTGTTGGATGTCAATAAGATCAACCAAAGGCCTGCTTAAAAAGGAACATTTTTGCCTAGCGTCTAAAGGTATATAATGAAGGTGCCAGGCAAACTTCCCTGGGGAGGGCATTCCATAGAAGGGGAACCACTGCAGAGAAGGCCCTGTTCTCGTGTTGCCACCCTCTGGACCTCATAGTATCATGGTTTTGACACTAAGAAAACTTTTTTTAAAAAAAATTCCTAGGTTGGTTGAGTAGCACCAATGAGCAAGTGTTTTTTACTCTGTGCTTTTAATATGGTTATGTATTTTCATTACTGTATTTTATTCTTCTTGGAAATGGTTGTGAGCTTTTCCTTGTGGGAAGTGATTCATATATTCATTTAACCAAGCCTGTATACCAATTTCCCGAGAAAGCTTCTGGGGTATACATAATGAAATAGTTTTGAAAGAAGAGGGAACCTTAACACTTAAAAAAAATACCACTTTAAACAGGCACCACTAGCATCTCTCATAGGCTTCATTTGTTGATAAATCGTGCGAACTTATATCATGTTAGATTATTGGTCCATCTAGCCCTGTATGCTCTAATTAGAGAATTTCTAATGTTTCAGGCAGAAGTTATACTGATTCCTCCTGTGTAAGATCCTTTCAGCTGTTTCTTCCCTCCGTTTTTCTCTTTAATGAACCTTTTATTTCTCTCTAATCAGTCTTTACCGCTCATGATGGCAACAGAGCCTTTCAGTCACTTGAAACATTTGTTCAGTAGTTTGCCTGCTTTGGATCTCTAATCTTCCTTTAATTAGCTCTGCATATAATATCCCCAGGGACGCAGGTGGCGCTGTGGGTTAAAGCCTCAGCGCCTAGGACTTGCCGATCGAAAGGTCGGCGGTTCGAATCCCTGCGGCGGGGTGCGCTCCCGCTGCTCGGTCGCAGCGCCTGCCAACCTAGCAGTTCGAAAGCACCTCCGGGTGCAAGTAGATAAATAGGGACCGCTTACCAGCGGGAAGGTAAACGGCGTTTCCGTGTGCGGCTCTGGCTCGCCAGAGCAGCAATGTCACGCTGGCCACGTGACCCGGAAGTGTCTCCGGACAGCGTTGGCCCCTGGCCTCTTAAGTGAGATGGGCGCACAACCCCAGAGTCTGTCAAGACTGGCCCGTACGGGCAGGGGTACCTTTACCTTTACCTTTATAATATCCCCAACCAATGTGCAAAAGTCAGCGCCAGATGTTGCCATCCGTATTCATCAGTCGTAAAGCCAATCATGGCAAAATGAAGCCTTTGCTGAGTGTGATTGAGAGACCTCGTTTGGCGTACGGTGCTCAGTTCTGACTGAGTGTGGTAGAAAATAAAAAACAGCCAGGTCTGAAATGCCCTTGTAGAAGTCTATGGTGCAGCAATCATTGGAATACCTTGCACATCTGTGGTGGGGAAATTTGCCCATGAGACCCACAGAGATGGAGTGTCAAAGAGAAGGATGAGGAAGCAGAGAGACTGACAGACACCCAGAGAGATCAATGCAACCCTGTAGTGCAGCAAACTCCACCCACTTATTACTCTGACTCCACCCACTTTGGAATGTAAAAGGCCACAGGTTTGATCCCTGGCAACTCCAAGAAGGGCTGTCTAGATCAGGCTTCCTCAGACTTGACCTTCCAAATGTTTTTAGCCTACAACTCCCATGAGCCCCACCTAGCAGCTGTTTATCAGCTCCATCTGGTACGCAGGCTGAGACCCTACCTGCCCGCAGACTGTCTCGCCAGAGTGCTGCATGCTCTAGTTATCTTCCGCTTGGACTACTGCAATGTGCTCTACGTGGAGCTACCTTTGAAGGTGACCCGGAAACTACAACTAATCCAGAATGCGGCAACTAGACTGGTGACTGGGAGCAGCCGACTGAAAGACCTACATTGGCTCCCAGTACATTTCTGAGCACAATTCAAAGTGATGGTGCTGACCTTTAAAGCCGTAAACAACCTCAGTCCAGTATATCTGAAGGAGCATCTCCACCCCCATCGTTCTACCCGGACACTGAGGTCCAGCACCGAGGGCCTTCTGGTGGTTCCCTCACTGCAAGAAGCCAAGTTACAGGGAACCAGGCAAAGGGCCTTTTCGGTAGTGGCATCCACCCTGTGGAACGCCCTCCCACCAGATGCCAACGAAAAAAACAACTACCAGACTTTTAGAAGACATCTGAAGGCAGCCATGTTTAGGGAAGCTTTTAGTGTTTAATAGGTTATTGTATTTTAATATTCTGTTGGAAGCCACCCAGAGTGGCCGGGGAAACCCAGCCAGATGGGCAGGGTATAAATAAATTATTATTATTATTATTATTATTATTATTATTATTATTATTATTATTATCAGGATCAGTGGTCAGGGATGATGGGAATTGTAGTCTCAAAACATCTGGAGGGCCGAGTTTGAGGAAGCCTGGTCTAGATGTTCAAGGCCTCTCCTGCGTTCACAGGTTGCTTCCAGATGACCTGTTAATTTAGGGATGTAACTTTGTGGCAGAGAACATGCTTTTACAAATAGCCCAGGTTCAATCTCCAGTCAGCCTGGGGGAGAAACCTATATGAAAAGCCACTTCCAGAACACAACTTGCAATTTTCTATGGTCCTATGTCCTCCTATTGACTTGGTGGATCAATGTCTCTTAATAGGGGGACAGTCCTGAAAAGAGCAACTATGATCAGGGGTCCAGAACACCTTCCTTAGCAAGAAAAGGCTGTTCAGTAATGTCTACACTGACGGGCAGTGATGCTCCAGAGTTTTAGATATGGGTCTTTCCAGCCCTACTTCTGAAGATGCTGGGAACTGAAGCTGGGATCTTCTACATGCAAAACAGATCTTCTACCACTGAGCTGTGGCCCTTCACCATGTCTTCCAGATTCTCTGGATGGTACCATCAGATTTCTGGAAGCCCAGTAAGCTACAGACTGCTCTTCCATTTTGGAGCTAGGGGATTAAGATAAACAGTCCCACGCAGGCATAGGCAAACTCAGCCCTCCAGATGTTTTGGGACTACAGTTCCCATCATCCCTGACCACTAGTCCTGTTAGCTAGGGATGATGGGAGTTGTAGTCCCAAAACATCTGGAACGCTGAGTTTGCCTATACCTGGTCCAAAGCATATATAAACATGAAGAACTCTCGACTCGTGCTGATTTAACAATTCCTTAAGTGTTTTTCTTTAAACCCTTTTTTGTTATCATGGCACAGTGAATGGGATGGGATGGGCCACTCAGCTGGGCCATGTAACACTCCTTCCTTCCTCTCTCTCTCTCTCTCTCTCTCTCTCTCTCTCTCTCTCTTTCTCTCTTTCTAAAAAAGGCAGAATTCAGAAGCATAGCTTTGCTCTGAAAAGACACCCCAAGAACAGCTTTTTCCTTCCTTGCCTAATTTGATCCTAGATGGATGCTCCCGCGGCTTTAAAAATTATTTTCTCTTACAAATGCCATAAGCCACAAAGCAGCAATGGCTGCGATAATGACCATTTTGCCATCGCTGGTTTCATTAGTGCTGAGTAGCCCGCTGTGTTTTTTCTCTGCCACAAGAGCTCTGTGTGACTGGATGACAACGGACGGGGTGATTAATTTTGCATAATTGTTTCCATAAAAATTGCTCTGCTGCAAAGACATTCAGGCCTTTCATTCTGATGAGGAGAGACGAAGGCACCAACCCACACACATGAACACAAACCTTCTGGGAGCCACTTTTCCATGCTGCAAACCTGCAGAGTTGTGCTACGCTTTGTGCTGTGTGTGAGAGAGAGACAGACAGACAGACAGACAGACAGACAGACAGACAGAGAATAATCAGCACCCCATTGAACAGGCAACTGGATGGGAAAAAGCCAAGCAACCCATATGACTGGGCTATATAACCGCCAACATTTCCCTGATGAAAATAGAGACATCCCATTCCATAATGATATTTTTGCTATTTATACCCCACACATCTTATTGGGTTGCCCCAGCCACTCTGGGCAGCTTCCAACAAATCTAATAAAATAAGGAAACATTTAGCATTTAAAAACTTCTCTGTACAGGATTGCCTTCAGATGGTTCGAGGGTTGGATAACTCCATACCCTCCAACATTTATCCAATGAAAATAGGGACATCCTAAGGGAAAGTGGGGCATTCTGGGATCCAATCAGAAACTGGCCTGGCTTCTCTAAATCAGGGATGTCCCTGGGAAATAGGGGCACTTGGAGGGTCTGTATGCATCAGCTAGGTATATGTGTGCCCCAAGTCACAAGGCAAATCAAGGCGATTCCATAAGAAAAATCGAGGTGCCATAAGAAAGCTGCAGAGATAGCGCAGGATAGTGCGCACCCCGGAAATGATCTCTTTCAGCTTCTACCTTCTGGAAGAAGGTACAGGGTTATAAAGACAAGGACTAGCCACCTGAGAAACAGCTTCTACCCAAATGTGATTTTGGTTTTATACGCAGTGTAAGGAGTCTCTATGGGAATAAATTGTATTTAAAAATGGGGTATCAGAGTTTTTAGGGGGCTAACCAGGTTGGGATAGCAGGATTGTTGGTTTTTGAATGTCTTATGTAGATTTTTCAGTTTTGTTGTTCTGTATGGGACAATGACAATGAAGATATTGTATCGTATTGAGTTCTAGCATTATGAAAGAGAGGGAGGACATTCCTCCAATATAATAACTTTAAGAAGAAGAATATCAACTCCGTATATACGTGTATGTGCGCGTCTTATGAGAGATCTGAAGATGTCATTGAGTAACACAAAGCAGAGCTTCCTTTACATGGAGATACTGCTGTTTTTTAAAGGTCTTTCTCGTGCATGCACACAACTTTTCCCCAGATGGGGCGGAAATGTAGCTCTCCCCTCCGACAGCTTAAGACGAATCTCCCCTGAAAGTCGCCGGCTTAAAAATGCAATTAAAGCGAGGTCACTGAATAAAGGAGGAGGTGGCTGGTTAAGAGCTGTCATGATCCATATAATCAGCTCCTGTTTGTGTCTTTCTCTTCCCCTGCCAGAGCCATGTTTGACTACGACAAAAGCAAGGACAGCGGCCTCCCCAGCCAAGGACTCAGCTTCAAGTATGGGGACATCCTGCACGTTATCAACGCATCTGATGACGAATGGTGGCAGGCGAGACGAGTGATGCTGGAGGGAGACAGCGAAGAGATGGGAGTTATCCCCAGCAAAAGGAGGTAATAGATATTGTCTGTGATTGCTTCCTTCCCCCATCACACACACACTTCATTTATTTTATTTTTATTTTATTAAATGTTTCCCTAACAAGAGTATTCCAACGATTCAACAAAAGACAAAAGGGAACAATTGAGCACGGTCAGGTGCGAGGTTCCTTTTTCCTTTACTAATTGCGTTTCAAGAAGAAGAAGAGTTTGAATTTGATATCGCTAAGGAGTCTCAAAGCGGCTAACATTCTCCTTTCCTTCCCCCCCCCCCACCCCACAACAAACACTCTGTGAGGTGAGTGGGGCTGAGAGACTTGAGAGAAGTGTGACTGGCCCCAGGTCACCCAGCAGCTGCATGTGGAGGAGCGGGGAAGCGAACCTGGTTCACCAGATTACGAGTCCCTCGCTCTTAACCACTACACTACACTGGCACTACACCACAAACTCCTTAGGGATATCAAATTCAAACTCTTCTTCTTCTTCTTCTTCGCTGCGGCAAGATCTTGCAGGCCTTGTGGCTGGAATCTGCAGGTGCAGCTGTGCGTACAGGTGGGAAATGAGGCTTTGGCAGAGCTACACACTCTCCCGTTTCATCCCATGCTGACTGGGGCTGAAGGAAGTTGGAGACCAAAAGCATTTTGAGAGCCACAGATTCTTCACCGCGGTGGAAATCTTGATGTGCCCTGTGTTACATTTCAACCAGTGAGAGGTCCTTGGAAAAGCTGTTCAGTCAGAGCTATCAGTACTAGTCTGGGTCAGTTATGTGATGTGGTGACTCTGCATAAGACAGCTGGGGAAGGGCTGTAGCTCAGAGCATCTGCTTTGCAAGTGGAAGGTCGCTGGTTCAATCCCTGGTATCTCCAGTTCGGGCTGGGAGAGAGCCCAGTGTGGGAGAGCTGCTGCCAGTCTGTGTAGACCATAGTGAGCTAAGTGGTCCAATGTCTGCCTCAATATGAAAGCTTTCCTTGTTGTTCAGCTAGTTCCATGAATAAAGGTAAAGGTAAAGGGACCCCTGACCATTAGGTCCAGTCATGATCAACTCTGGAGTTGCGGCGCTCATCTCGCTTTACTGGCCGAGGGAGCCGGCGTACAGCTTCTGGGTCATGTGGCCAGCATGACTAAGTCGCTTCTGGAGAACCAGGGCAGCGCACGGAAACACCGTTTACCTTCCCGCCGAAGCAGTACCTATTTATCTACTTGCACTTTGATGAGCTTTCGAACTGCTAGGTTGGCAGGAGCAGGGACTGAGCAACGGGAGCTCACGCCGTCGTGGGGATTCGAACTGCCGACCTTCTGATTGGCAAGTCCGAGGCTCTGTGGTTTAACCCGCAGCGCCACCCACGTCCCTCTAGTTCCATGAATAGCACTATGATAAAATGATGGTGGGAGCTTCTTCAAACTTTACTCAAAGGTTTATAAACTTATACATAGAACTAAGTATGCATCCATTCTGAAATCAGGTCAGTTAATTATGTCTTTCCAAAAAGCAAATCTGAGTTAAAATATAACCAAGGTCATCATTGGATAAAACAATTCCCACTGTAAGAGGAAAATAACATTCAGAGATGTTTGCAAAGAGTAGGGTGTGTTTTTCTTTCTTTCTTTCTTAGACATCATTATGCCAACTGAGGGCACTCCTCCTATTTCCAAGAGGGAGAAACAGAAATGAAGAAGGCTATGCATTTGTGCATATCAATTTTATATCATATCTTTATCTTTTCCCTTTGAGTTTGGAAGCCTGCTAAAAGCACTCACTTCAGATAAAGCTAACAAACCCATTCGTATGTTAAAGAGCTAGGATTAAAATCTTGAGGGATGCTGAAAAAAAGTATTTTGCTTTGCATTTACTATCTAAAAGGAAAACCCAGTCGAGTGGATAAACATGTCCTACTGACAATCCAGGCAGAATAACAAGATGTAACATGACTTCTGTGTCCAGAGGGGTTTTTGCAGTGGGCAGAGCTGCTGGTTCCTTGCCCTTGAAAATTATTTATAAAGGACATTTCCCTCTGTGTACTTCTGGCATTTAAAAAGAGAGGAGGAAAATAACAAGGCTTTTAAAACTTGGTACATCTAGAAGCGAGTATGTTAGAAGCATAACCTGCAAGTCAACATTCAGCATCCTTGGGTAGGTGTTAGAGTCCTACCAATCCCTAAAGGACCCATCTGGACTGCCATGGTGGGAAGCTGAGTCTAGGAGCTGCCCATTGTTTTAAATTTCTCACATTGCCCTTTGATAGCAAAGTCACTTAAATAACACACATGGAGAGAAGAAATTCTGATAATTCTTTATTGAGTGAATTGAACATGAAAAGCTTATAACTTGAGGAAAAATAAACAGAGATGTTTATGTCTTTCTTCATAGCTGAGGCCTAGTCCATAGCAGGGATACATGCAACCAAAAATACAGGAGAAAACTCCCTCAGAATGACACAGCCAATTAGAGTGTGTATTACCTGGCAAAAGCTGGTTGCTAAGCAACACCTCCAACACCACTACTGCTAGTAGTAGTAATATTAAAAGAATTTAGACTGTCTTTCATTTCAAGAAGAAAAAAGAAAGAGAAACAGAACCTGTGCAGAAGGAAAACAAAGGGCAGGGGAAAACCCAAAACTGTATATTTTACAAGGTTGTTATTGTACTTCACCAGATCTTAATCTATTACAATATTTGTAAGAATGGATTCCAAGTATCATTGAATTTGTCCATGGCAAGTCTGTGTTTATATGCAAGTTGTTCATATGTTGCGAGTTTGTTTCAGTCTTCAATCCAATCTTTAAAATGCAGCTATCCAGAATTAAAATACCGAGTAAAGCAACTATATTAAAACATCCATAATTAAAATATATAATAAACAAGCCCATTAAAACAGCAATTTTATTATTATTTATACCCTGCTCATCTGGTTGGGTTTCCCCACTCTGGGCAGCCTCCAGCACATATAAAAAAAATGTCAAACATTAAAAAAGTTCCTGATACAGGGTTGCCTTCAGATGTCTTCTAAAAGTTGTGTAGTTCTTTATCTCCTTGACATCTGAAGGGAGGGCGTTCCACAGGGTGGGTGCCACCACCAAGAAGGCCCTCTGCCTGCAATTTCACTTCTCTCAGTGAGGGATCCGCCAGAAGACCTTGGGAGGTCGACCTCAGTGTCCAGGCTGAACGATGGGGGTGGAGACGCTCCTTCAGGTATACTGGGTTGAGGCCATTTAGGACTTTAAAGGTCAGCACCAACACTTTGAATTGTGCTTGGAAACGTATAGGGAGCCAGTGAATATTTTTTAGGACCAGTGTTATATGGTCCCGGCAGCCACTCCCAGTGTGCTCAGAGGAAGTGTGCACAGAAGACGGGTTCTAGGTCTATCAACGGTGAGCTTGAGAGAGCTAACCCTTCTCTATTGCCAGGTCATAAGAGCTGCTGCAACAGCTAGCTTTGAACAGGAAACAAATAACATTTCCAATGCAAAAAGTTGGCATTGAATCTTTCATTGTACCTGGCAGGGTTACCTTAACCTGGAAGCTTATTCCAAAGCAGTTATCAAACACTTATATTGTATGCATGGAACACGTTTCCAAATAAAATGAAGCAGCTTGAGAGGTTAGCAGAGAGAGAAAATTAGCATTAGCCTATGATAATAATTTAAAAGCTGTATTTAGCTGTGAGCTACTTCTTTTTCTCAGTAGGCACTGCTTTTTTTCCTATTTAGGAGATTACACAGCCTCAAGTCTTCATTCCCTCTCAGTGCCCCCTTCCCTTCTAATACAGAGTTTCATCTGCAGATTGAAAATTAACAGTTTTTCCTGTGGCTCAAAGATCACACATCAAATATGAAAGTCGCATTTCATCCTTTTCCATGTGTAAATACTGCTTTTTTCATGGGGGGCGATCATTTATTCCAAAGTTCATCTGTATCTATAGTAACCTGAGCTTAGTGCATTGCAGCTGGCAGTGTGATTTTTTTTAAAAAAACACCCTAGTAACATCAAAATAGAAGCATTTGTTTTATTGCTTGTTGGAGGGGATGTTCTCCTGATCATTTTCCTCTACAAAAATTAACCCATCGTGGTTTTAAACTTGCACCCATGGACGAAAATAAATAAATAGCCAATATGCAAACCAAAACTCAACTCTCATTGGAAATTTGCACATCGTCGGATGTGCAAAATTATCAAGGGAAATGGTTTGCAGAAAATGTTTCTATTAGACAAAAAATATGCATATTAGGAATAATATGTACTAAAAAGATAAGCGGTTTTGTCAGGATTTCCTTTTTTAAAAATCACAAACAAATGGGGAAAATGGGGCTAACTGAACCTAAGACTTAAACTAAGAAAATGAGACAAACCAAAATGAACAGGATTATTCATATATAGATCTATATATATAGGTATAGGTTGTGCATCCTCTATGTTGGATAGAGGTGACTTAGGAATCTGCCATGCAGGTATGGCAATATTTTTCCTTTTTTATATGCAAATATTAAAGTGCCTTGAAGATTCAAGATTTAAGTTCTCAGGTTGATGCAAGAATGGCATGGTGTGATTTAAATAGGTTTTTGTTTGTTTTTTACCTATCTCTTCCTTCTCCCTCTTTTTCCAGGGTCGAAAGAAAAGAGAGAGCACGTTTAAAGACGGTGAAGTTTAACTCAAAACCTGGTGTGATCGATGCAAAAGGGGTATGTGAAAGTGAAACTAACCCTGCAGAGATTTAAGTCTTACAGCTATGCACACTTAGTAGAACATCTGAACAGCACGAAAGTTAAGCAAGAACAGGTCACACGATGAATAAAATGAGAGAGCGAAAGGGAAATGTTTAAACTATGGTGTTATTTTACAGTGAAAGAAAAGAGGTTTTTTTAAAAAAAGAAAAAGAAACAAGAAAGTAATATTGCAACACAGAAAAGATGAAGAATTAACTATTTCTGTTTTAGGATCATACTAGGCCAAAAACACTTTGGTTGCTGTTCATTTTAGCACCAACAGCACGCTAGCTGCCTTGCACTGTTTTTTCTTAAATCGAGGATGGAGAAGTTGTGATACTACAGATGCGGTTGGAGTCCAACCCCCATCAGCCCCCTGCCAGTATGGCTTGTGGCAAGGGATGATGGGAGTTGCAGGTCAGAAACATCTGTGGGGCCACAGGTCACCCGGCCCTGATTTAAAACATGCCTCAACGCAGCTTTCTCACACACAAAAATATACAAAATAGACATAAAAGAAAGCAACAATCAAAGTGTACCCATTAGAAATCCAGCGGTATTAGCTAACCACCAGCCAGAGGTCCTTGTAAAAGCTTTTTCCTAAACAGACAAGCTTTAAGTTTCAACTCCATGTTAAGCAGAGTTCTGTGAGTCTCTCTTTTTGTTGCTGCCGTTGTTTCAGCCCTAGGAAGGCTGTGTCTGAGCAGAAAATAGGTGATTGTGGAAAGCAATTTCAGCACCTTGGTCAGCTACCATGACCCCTGTTGTTTAGAAAGGAACTACTCCGAATCCCCAGTAATTTTATCCTCTCTCTCTCTCTCTCCCTCCTGGCATCCCAAGCAATCTGTCTCTGCATCAAGCCACCATCTTAATTTCCCACAATGCCCCTGAAATAACATTGCTCTTTGTAATTGTGGGAGATTTAAATGGCGGATAGACCCAGCTCACCAGAGCCAGGTGAGCCTCTTAAGGCCCACTTACAAAGGAGGACACCTCTCAGAGGACACTTTACCTGGGCTTCCAGAAGAGGCTGCTTAAACTTCAGTTAGTTTCAG